>NC_051185.1:137818290-137998289 GCF_013339695.2 Rhipicephalus sanguineus
TGATCGGAACACACGCGTGCCCATTTGCTCGGTAACAAATTGTCCCGGCTGATCGCAATGATCCACTTCTCACGGAGAGCATTGTCACTTGGAAAATTGTGACAGCAAACTCTCTGCGTTTTGGCTGAGTGTTTTGTGCAACCCACAGTGCAACACCAACTACCACCCATCGCACAACCCTCCACAGGGAACAGAAAATCGCGCGCCAAACTAGCGAAGCGCCGGCCAAACCAACGCTAGGAGCCTTGTGGCCAGCACAGCAGACGCTCGCTGTAGCGGCCGAAGTTGGCGGTGCCCTCGTCTGCGTCACTTCCGCCACCTTCCCGAAATTGACGCCGCAGACGCAATGTTGCCAATAATTGTGGGAAGCCAAGAGGGCGTTTGCAGACAATCTTTAAAAATCATGTGCAAACAATCTGCGCATGTCTCAAGCCTGTAATTTGGCATAAATGACGGAAGCGTGCAAAGGAACGTACCCAGCGAATTTCATTGAGATCCACTGACCTCGAAAAATCGCCGGAGTTGGCCATTAAAACTAACATGCCAAGGATGACAAGGCGCCTTTGACAAAGATAGGTCCTGCATCTTCGAAACTGGCGGCGCGAAAACAAGGACAAAGGAGAGACTATACACCACAGAGCGCCTTCTCAAAACTAACTTTATTAGTAAGAACACACACTATTTAAACCTTCACCAAGTATCACGTGCTCTTACATCATTAATAGCCGACAGGATACATAAACATTAGGGGTGTGCGAATACTCGAATATACGAATACGAATCGAATTCCAACTTGTCGAATAGTTCGATTCGCGAATCGAATATATATTCGGTTACTCGAATATTCGATATATTCGGCGAGTCTGTTTGGTTGGCGGGTGAAACACATACAATACTTTGAGACTGCACAGTCTGTCCAAAACTACACAAAGTTTGAATGTCACGAACCTGAGAGCACGCAGATTAAATTGTGGTCGTGACACAGCCGAGCAGTCAAACTCAACTAAGACAGCCTTTTGTTTGCGCCGCTCGCACAGGCTGCACTATGTCTCACTTCCTACACATGCAACAGTTGTAGATACACTTGGGAGGAATTGCAGACTGAAATTCGCGAGCACAAAACGAAAGCGCGCCGTTACGAACCGCAAAACCACGCACCACGGCCGCCACAGAGAACATTACTGGCGTGAAGCACTGGTTAAGTCGCGTCGCTACACTGTAGCGTCGCTGCGCGGCCGATGATGATGATGATGTAGTAGTGGCCTGCCCCTTTGCAAAGGGGGTACACGCTCAGTGTCGTGGCCTCAAAAAAGAAAAAGAAAAAAGAACAAAATCAATAAAACCCGCACGCGACAAAGGCAGGAGACGTGCACACAACAGCCTAGGTCCCAAGTTCGGCGTACAGTTGTCCACCACTCAGCTGGCTGGTAAAGTCCCTGAAAAATATAAAGTAGCGCCAACTGCGTCCCTTCGCCTCGGCCTCCTCTCCTAGCAGCTGCAGCAACGCCCCTAGGGAAGCTACAGATTTTACCCGCTGTAGTGAAAACCTCTTCTTTCTGCTGTTGTACCGGTGGTTGGTGCCACTGCCAGAGCAGGTCTTGGAGCCACTGGCACAGCAGGTCGGCATCCTGAAGCATCCAGAACCACCGTACGAACTGGCTCAAGCGCGGTCGACCACGCACCGTGCACCGGTCAAGTAAACAACCCAGACGAGGACAAACAAGATGGCGCTCGGACAACCTTCTAAAAAGCTAGTGCGCTACTCTAGCGATTTCTTAGCGTCGCTGGATTTGCAGTGGCGCTGCCATCAGGAGCGAGCACTTTTGCGTGCTCAAAGATTATGTACCGTACAATTTTATGCTGTTGGACACCATGAAAAGAGGCCACATGCTTTGGTATACATTACATTGCCGTATTTATCGCTATTAGGAGCTGGCTCGCCAGGTTCTTAAGCTGGGGCGAAGTTCCGCGACGTAACCTGCAAAGGGAACATACGGCTCTGGTAACCTGCATCCATCCATTCGAAGCGTCGTGGAACGCGAAGAGGAGCGCGACGCGCGTCGTGTCTTCCCTCTAGCCTGACCGTTAATTTTCACAGGGCGAGCGGGGAACACGGTCGACAGCCATGCGAGCGTCGGACAGCTATTTTTAGGGCCACTTTGTCGTGCGCGTCTCGAGGGCAGTTTTCAAATTTAAGAACATCAGGAGCGTTTCGTCTGCAAGTGTCGACAATGGAGAATCAGACGCTCTTATAGATATTTATTGTATATATATGCTTCATCAATATTGCTATGGTATGAGCCGGGTCAGGGTATGAGCCACGAGGGAAGAGGAAGAGGAGGTTCAGCTGCTTCTACTTATGGACGCCATCACCACCTATCATTGCCTGACTTCATCTGTAAATAAACACAGTTAACCTCGATCGAACCGTAGCAGTTTTGTGGTGGAGGTGCTGGGTATCGAATCAAGCAACACGGTTCTGCAACCGCCTGATCTACGCCGAAGCCGCCGCATTGCTGGACTTCCCCCCGTACCACTGGAGGTCGACATGTCTCGCGGTGAAGACGGAACCCGGAACTACGCAGCCGCAGCCACAACACCAGTTCCAGCAGCACCTTTGCTACCTGCTTCGGTCGCAGCTGGCCCTTGGCAGCGTCAGCATCTGATAGAGCCTCGTACCTTCGGAGGCAAATCTGGCGAGGACGTGGACGAGCGGCTCACACACTACAAACGGGTGAGCAATTACTACCGTTGGGACGCGGCAACTCAGCTGACTAACGTGGTGTTTTTCTTGACGGACACGGCACTAACATGGTATGAGAACCATGAGGACATCCTCACGACGTGGGATCGCTTCGTGTCCGAAGTAAAGGAGTGTTTTGGGGACTCTGTGGAAAAGAGGAAGCAAGCTGAACAAACGCTGCTGCAAAGAGCCCAGGTACCAGGCGAAACATGCACGATGTACATTGAAGCAATATTGAAGCTGTGCAAGACCGTCAACCCTTGCGTGTCTGAAGAGGACAAAGTCGGCCATCTGGTAAAAGGAATTGCAGAGGACGTTTATCAATTCCTCATCGGCAAAGACAGCATTGCTACAGTAGCCGACGTCATACGGCACTGTCGTACATTTGAAACACTGAAGATGCGGCGTATCGCTCCGAAATTTGGCCGACTGCCGAATGTGACCACAGTAGCGAGTGTTGACGACTACGCACCTTTTGATCTTGCGTCTACAATACGCGAGATCGTACGTGAAGAACTTAGTCGACACGCTCGCGCGACGCCTTGTGAAGCTGCACCTATGTCGGTTCCCGCTCAACATCATGTTTCTATTGCTGCAGTGGGCGTCGAGGAGCCCAACTACGGTTCTGGCGCACCACCGAGGCCGCAGCGCAATCACTACCAAGATTCAAGGTGCGAGCGCCGCTTCAGTTACCCTCGTCAGCCGGCCGCCAGCTATCAGGGCTCGAACGAATATACACTTGTGCCACCGCGTCGGGGCGATGCTTTCCAGCAGTATCATGTATATCGCCAACCTCCTGTGTGCTATAGTTGTGGTGCTTCCGGACACATAGCTCGATTCTGTCGTCGGCGGAGTGAAGTGACATCGCGATACGAGCCACCGTCAGCATTTCCTCGTGGCGGCAACGCTTACAACGACCCCTGGTCCGCCTATCCCAGGAGCACCCCGCGACAGGAGAACCGGCGTGGCAGCTCTCCCGCTTCTGATCGCAGCTTGACACTTACATTTGCCCGACCGCGTCGCTCGCCTTCACCTCGACGGCGGCTGTCGTCACCGCCACCGCAGGGAAATTAGCCGGCGCGACCGATGGAGGTGAGGTCGCACAAAAGGACTCGACTCATATGCCTCCACCAGTTACCATGTTTAAGAACAGGATACACGTTTCAATAGATGGACTAAGTGCAACAGCTTTAGTGGACACCGGTGCGACGATTTCAGTCATGAGTGTTTCGTTCAAAGATCGCATTGGCCGCAAAGTTATGTTTCCCTGCCATGATTCTACCAGATTTCGTGGCGTCGGCGGTGACGTACTCCAACCTGTAGGAGTCTGTACCGTTAACGTGCTGTTGGCAGGAACGGTGTTCCCAACTGAGTTTTTGGTTCTGCAGCGGTGTACGCACGATGTTATTCTCGGCATTGACTTCCTCCAAGAGTGTGGTGCTTTCGTCGGATGTGGTACCGGTGAGCTTTCTGTTAGTGGTGACATTGTTCCTGATCTTTTTGACGAGCCGACGCCTGCAGCAGACACACTGATTGTTTCCGGAGAGCTCACAGTACCACCATGGTCCATGAGGTCGATCGCCGTATCTTCTTCAGTTGCGGCCGTGACATCCTTTGATGCCGTCGTTCAACCTCTTATGGCTACGTGTGCAAAGAAAGACATAATAGTACCTCGTTGTGTGGTATCGATTCATAACGGAACAACGTTTCTGTGGGTGTTTAACTGTTCGCCAATGCCGGTTATTCTTCCTCGAGGAATGAAGCTAGCGCTGCTCGATGATGCCACGGAGAGTTCTATTGCTGCCATCGACGACGAAAAAAGTGACAAACACTTCACGATTTCCTAACGCAGTTGCTCCTACGAGACGCACATTTTGAGCATGGTAAGCAAGACGCTACGGTCATATGAGCAAGAAACGCTGGTTCAGCTAATAGAACGACATGCGTCCGTGTTTGACTTTGGCGAAAAGGAGGATCGACTGTCCTTACCGTGTTCGCGAGCCCAACACAGGATTGATACAGGCTCTGCTCATCCGGTTCGACAAAAACCTTACCGGGTGTCGTCATCGGAACGGAAAGTGATTGCTGACCAAGTTCAGGATATGCTGCACAAAGGCGTTATTGAAGAGTCGTGCAGCCCTTGGGCAGCGCCTGTTATTTTGGTTAAGAAGAAGGACGGCTCTTGGAGCTTCTGCGTCGATTATAGACGATTGAACGCTCTGACTAAAAAGGATGTGTATCCGCTGCCTCGGATCGACGACGCCATTGACTGCCTGCACTCAGCTTCTTACTTTTCGTCACTTGACCTAAGATCAGTGTATTGGCAGATCCCTATGCACCCTGCTGACAAGGAAAAGACCGCATTTGTGACGCCTGATGGACTGTATCAATTTATTGTTATGCCGTTTGGGCTTTGCAATGCTCCCGCAACTTTTGAAAGATTTATGGATTCGATTCTTCGCGGTCTTAAATGGGAAGTGTGTTTGTGCTATTTGGACGACGTGGTTATTTTTGGACGCACAATCGACGAGCATAACGCCCGCTTAAGCCTCGTTCTGGACTGTGTCGAAAAGGCTGGCTTGGTTTTGAACTCGAAAAAGTGCCGCTTTGGTGAACGACAGGCATTGGTCCTCGGTCATCTGGTCGACAAAGATGGTGTCAGGCCCGACCCTCGAACTTCTTTAAAGGAACTCCGCAGCTTTCTAGGGCTATGTTCTTACTTTCGACGCTTTGTGCCGAAATTTTCGGACATCGTGTATCCATTGAACAGCCTCTTGCGAAAAGACAGCCCATTCGAATGGACACCTGAACGTGATGCTGCATTCTCTCAACTAAAATTTATGCTGATGTCAGAACCTCTCCTTCGTCACTTTGATCCATCTGCGCCTACTGAAGTGCACTGTGACGCAACCGGTATTGGCATCGGAGGCGTGCTCGTTCAGCGCCATAATGATGAAGAGCATGTGGTCGCCTATACGAGTCGTTCTCTGAGCAAGGCAGAAAGGAATTATACTGTGACAGAGCAAGAATGCTTGGCAGCTGTTTTTTCTGTTCAGGAGTTTCGTTGTTACCTGTATGGGCGTCCGTTCACGATTGTAACCGACCATCATTCCTTGTGTTGGCTCGTTACCCTCCGAGACCCTTCTGGACGCCTTGCGCGCTGGGCTTTGCGGCTCCAGGAATTTGACTTTAACGTTTCATACAAAAGTGGCAGGCGTCATTCTGATGCGGATTGCCTTTCTCGTCTTCCTTTGTCAACAACGGAAGATAATGCGGACACCTCCGACATCTGCTTTGCTGCTCTCTCTCACACGTTTCCTGACGCCACCATCTTCCAGCGAGAACAGCCCAAGGATTTATGTTTGGACCCGTTGTTCGCCGACGCTCGCAGTCCTAAGGGCAGTGGTCGATTTGGCCTTCGAGATGGACTGTTATACAAGATAAACTACTCAGGTCATGGTGCGCGGTATTTATTGGTTGTTCCCGACAGTCTGAGACGCGACGTTCTCCGTGTCATGCATGATGATCCGACGTCAGGCCATCTTGGATTCATTCGCACCTTACACCGAATGCAGGAGCGGTTTTACTGACCTAAAATGCGAACATGTACGAAGAATTACGTCTCGAGCTGTGACAAGTGCCAGCGTCACAAGCGACCCACAAGCGCTCCACAAGGACTTCTTCATCCTGTAGCGCCGCCCACTACGCCTTTCGAGCAAGTTGGTATCAACCTGCTAGGACCGTTTCCGCAATCTTCGAACAACAACCGCTGGGTCATAGTGTGTGTCGATCACCTCACCCGATATGCGGAAACCGCTGCGATACCATCCTCTACAGCCGCGTCCGTAGCTTCCTTCTTGTTGCGCTCCGTTGTTCTTCGCCATGGACCGCCTCGTGTAATTATTAGTGACCGTGGTCGCCAATTCGTCGCCGACACTGTGGAAGAATTGCTTCGCCTTTGCACTTCGCAGTTCTGCCACTCATCGCCATATCATCCCCAGACGAACGGGCTTGTCGAACGTACAAACCGCACCCTAACTAATATGCTGGCTATGTACGTATCATCGAAACACAAGAACTGGGATGATGTCTTGCCATTTATAACCTATGCTTATAATACAGCGAAGCACGAAACCACAGACTTCACTCCTTTCTACCTGCTCTACGCTCGATCTCCGCGCAGTTGCCTCGACACAATACTCCCATTTGAGCTTCATACGGACGACTCAGCTGCCCAGACATTGTGCCGTGCTGAAGAAGCCCGCCAAATTGCTCGCCTGCGCACACTGGCATCGCAAGACCGATCCAAGCAGCGGTATGATCGACGCCGCGACGATGTTTCATTCGAAAAGGGTGACTTTGTGTGGTCGTGGACCCCCCAACGCAAACGTGGTTTATGCAAGAAGTTTTTATCCCAGTATGCTGGCCCATTCGTCGTAGTAGATCGCTTGAGTGACTTGACCTACGTGGTGGCACGTCTGACGTCAGCTGGTCGTCGGTCTAGTCGGACCCAGTTGGCGCATGTTGCTCGCCTCAAGAAGTTCCATCCCGCACTTCGCCAGTGATTCTGACTCGCCCAGCGGGCTTCGTCTGTGAACCGGGGAGTGCTACGGTATGAGCCGGGTCAGGGTATGAGCCACGAGGGAAGAGGAAGAGGAGGTTCAGCTGCTTCTACTTATGGACGCCATCACCACCTATCATTGCCTGACTTCATCTGTAAATAAACACAGTTAACCTCAATCGAACCGTAACAATATGTATATATTGGTAAATTGTGTATATGGTTAATAAAAATTGTAAATAGTTCAAACCTTGTGTATATATATATTTACATATAACAACGTGTGTCACGTCTTAATATGATGGTAGAGGACTTGTACAGAAGATTCACGGGTTTTCCCGATCTTCTCCGAGCCAGCTCCTCTATCATCATTCACTTCGTGGATATGGCGTGAATTTTTTTTCATACCCTTTATTTCGCGGACTTTCCCAACTGGGTCACTTAGAACTGCAGCGCCCTCGGGCGTTCTAGCGGAAGAAATGCACAAGCTTCTCTTTCCGGCCAAGAGCCATGCTCTACGAGCTTCGCAGCTCAACTAACTTCAACTGCAATCTACAAAGCGCACGAGTGAGGAGGCGCCTGTACACTGACACATGGAGAAAGGAATACTAAGGAGAGGCCCTGACGTCACATTCGTGAAGCCTCCACATCGCGAACACCCGCATCGCCTCCTAGCGAAGGCGCTGCGAAACATTTCGCGATTTCCGTCGCGACGTTTGCAAGCGCATGCGCGCATCGCGAAACTTTGCAGCCTTTTTTTGTTTGTTTTTCGCCGTGCAAGCGGCGTAGTCGACTCACGCGTGCTGCTCCTTCTGTGCGTTCGTTAGGAAAGCTACGCAATGCCCAGCTGTTGCGTATACCCTGTGCAAATCGCGTGCACTGCGGGCAGTACCGGGTGTCACTTTTCATGTGTACGTATACTTTCGCTTCAGTATTGATCACTAAGGCATGGTATTTGCATGCGGAGCTCTCGGATGTGCGCTCTGTTGCTTCTTACTCGTTGTGTCAACTCGGGACACACGTGAAATTTTGTTTTTGGCGTCTGACGCGCCGTACATACCATGCGCTGAAGGCATAGTAGGTTTTAGAGGCTGTGTCGTTCAAACGAAAGGGCAATAAACTTTTGTTGTTATCGGACTACGTGATGTATGTATTGTGCGGTGTGCGCTCGTTGCGTGCTTGTGTTGTGTGCGCACTGGAATTACAAACTTTACGTGCACGATCGCGTATACAATACAGCGGTGTCTTCTTTTCGACGTGAAGTTACGTCAACTATAGGTTGGCGTTGCGCCGAATAGCTACTGCGCTCACTGCATATACACGAGCAAATAACCGCTAATCGGGCAATAGATCTGGAAATCGGGCTGCGAGAAAGGAAAAGAAAGGCTTAACGCCCAGCAAAACGCGTAAATCACTGCGAGGTGAGTTCGAATACGATGAGGCAGAGGCTGAATGTTTTTTATTACGGCACGTACCGGTACTTTCTGTACTGTTGCACAAAAACGCTCCGCGAAGTATTTCAGCACGCAGCGCTCGGGCCTGCCACGCACGAACAGCCTGGTAAACGTCTGCTTGCAACATTTTACTGCGTGCGAACCGCACAATACGCGCTAAGTTTACGCCGGGACTACAAATCCGAGCAGAAGCGAACCACCGCGGAGAGCACGCCGCGGAGCGTCTGCTGTTTTGTTTGCCCCATACCGGTTTGTTTGCCCCATAAATCTGACGTCACTTCCGCCACACTTTTCGCAATGCATTGGGATACGATAGGGCCTCTCCTTAGTTTTTCCTTCCTCCATGTGCGCGAGAAACTTTTTCGAAGTGGCGGTGCACCCACTACGTGGTCTTAAGGGAATACGCGCAGTAATGTGTGTGCCTTTTGTAATGGGTGGCTGTCTTGAAACCACAAGTCGTTATGATATTGGCATGGTGTGACGCCCGATGGCAATGTACGCTTGTACCACGCAATATTACTGAGATATTACATCTCGTATTGTGACACCTGTATACAGGACGCGTATTTTTGGGAAGCATGAAAATTATTTTCAATGTAGCTCCAAGCAGAGGCGTGGCTGTGTGGTAGAACACCTGCTTGCCACGCAGACGGCCTGGGTTCGATTCTCACTCGGACCCAACATTTTTATTATTTATTTTATTTGCAGCTTTTTCGATTTTTCGGTCACGGACAAGATGATGATTTTTCGCTCACAACCAACGGTGCCGACGCCGACAGCGGAATTTCTGCGATACGAGCTCTTTAACGCTATCGCGTTAAAAGTCACTTTATGTCCTTCTTGGAGACTATACCCCTCAAGTTTTCTCCTAGCTATAAGCTTTTAATTATGGGTGATATCAACATAGATATGATGTCCGATGATACATATGCCAGAGAAATGATGTTATTGTCTGCCTACGGATGCGCAAACCGCATCAACTCACCCACTAGAATAACTACAACAACTGCTAGTTTGCTCGACATCTGCGTCTCAAATCAAAATGAAACTGATTTTTAAAGAGTGGAATTTTCTCACATGATTTAAGCGATCATTTACCTATATTTTGCATTACCTGTTCGGAACGCGTTTCGCTCAACAAGCCTATATGTTTTAAAAGGCGTATGGATGCTGCTGCAAAGAATACTTTCTACGACATTGTAAAAAACATTGATTGGAAAAACGTGCACAAAGAAAAAAACGCCGATACAGCTTATGACTTATTTTTTCGAATATTGAAGGAAAAGTATGATGAGGCATTCCCATTACAGCAGATACAGAACCGTAAGAGTAAAAAGTACCGAAAGCCCTGGATGAATGCAGTGCTTCGAAAACGAATCAAGGACAAAAACTCGTTGTATTATGCGTTTGTTCAGTCACGAAAACAGAACTATTTGTGAAATATAAAAACTACAGAAACAATCTAAACTCGGACCTAAAGAAAGCGAAAAGAGAATATTACCAAAACATTTTTGAGAAAATACTTGACAACCATAAAAAGGTCTGGGAGGTAGTGAACACCCTTACTGGCAGAAGCAAACAAACAAGTAGTGAGTCCAACATAGCTGCTCCAGATGGTTCAATTCTATCCGGAAAGGCTTTGGCAGATTGTATGAATAACTTCTTCGTTAACTTTGGTGCATATAGAGTTGTTAATGAAGACACGCGTGCAGATTCTGCAGTGCATATTGTTAGGACGAAATCGTCTGTGTTTTTGCAACCGACTGACTCCGCAGAGGTTACACGAATTATAAATAAGTTGAAGAAGAATGTGGCAGCTGGTGTCGATGATATAGGTCCTATAGAAATAAACACATATCGCCATTATTATGTGATGCTCTTGTCCACATTTTAAATCTTACTCTTAGTACAGGTATCTTTCCGCAAGCTTTAAAGATAGCAAGAGTAACACCCATATATAAAAGGGGTAGAAGGGATATGCTTACAAATTATCGCCCTGTGTCAGTCCTACCCACCATATCAAGGGTCTTTGAAAGTATTCATCAAATCTACCTGACTAACAAGCTTGAGTCTGTACAAAACAGAGCAGCTTGTTTCATTACTTCCAACTACAGCCAACATTCCAGTATAACGCAGATCAAACATGACATAGCACTTGTGCCATTAAATGTACATCGTTCCATTGCTCTTTTATCTTTATTCCATATATATCGCTACAGCATCAGGCCATCTCCCTTACCATTGGAAGCGCCTTCTCGCACATCACGCCGCTTGCATAATCAATATAGCATTAAACGCATAAGTGGACGAACTAATGCTTTCAATTCATCAGCACTTCCCCGAGCCATTGTTTTATGGAATGATCTTCCCGACAATATTACATCTATCAGTAACAATCAAGCATTTCTTGATCAATTGCATAAGCATTTCTTGAAATAGTGCCATGTCATCACCATTACTTCTTATTTTTTTTTTTTATATTTCGCGACGTCTTTCTACATTCTTTCTTTTGCGAGTGTGTGTGATTGGCGATATTTTTTTTTATTCATGGAATAAGAAATGCTGTTCCTCTGTGCGAAAATGCTTTGCACTGTATACATACATATATATGTGTATATATATATTTGTTTTTTTTCTCTGTTGTTATTTGCTGTTTTTTTCGTGTGTAAGAAGAGGTGAATGAGGAAAAAAAACATGGCTGATCCCTCCGTCATAGGAATCGGTATAACACGAAAGTGAAACGTGTCTTCACAGAAGTAGTGCTTATGATATATGAGAGCTTGTACAATGTCTATTCGTGTTTGGCAGCTATAGCACCGTTTGACGTCGATGCACCCATGTTGACAGCATGTCTCTATCGCGAAGACTAACGCCCATGATTATGATTAAACTGTTGAGGTAGCTGACGGTATGAACATATATTTGGACACAGCGAATCGTGAATCGCGCGTAAGGATGATATCAACAAGTTCATAATCAACATTGGTACCCGGTATGCACTTCTTCAAAGCGTCGTCAATTAAGGAGAGAAACGGCACGGTGTGCGCTTTCTAGTAATGGGTAGCCGACGCCTGTGCTCATGCATACATAACACACACTGCACTTCAGCAACGCGGGAGGTAGAGGTTCGTAGCCTGAGCCGCAAACGCGTGCGTCCCGCTGGCCTCTGTCTCGCAGGCGCTGCTCTCGCTCCACCAAGGCACGACATTCGCCCGTCGAAATCGCGTCCTTTCTGCAACGCATATTGCAGCAGTTTTGTTAGTCGGTGCTCTCGTTGAAGCAGTCGGCGGCAGAGAAATCCCGTTCGTGCACGTGGAAGCTGCACTACTCCGATGAGCCGACGCACGCTAACACGAATCCAAAGGCAAAGAACGTAACTGCGTCAAGGGTGCCTCGGCGACGCCAGCGCGGCCAGTCTACCTCTCTGGTATCGAGACGCTTTAACCATGACCTCCGATATCACGTGCAATCTCGGAGTAAGCGCTAGTAAATGTCGATCGTGAAGCATTACTTCTTTTCACCTCTCACAGACGGCGGCACCGCCCCGCTCCGCCCGCCGCGAAAGAGAAGGTGCGAAAGATATAAGGCGCGTTCGCGCCGTACCTAGCATCTCCCGAGTTGGCTTAGTCGGTAGAGCGTCGGGCGCTTGCCGTCACGGCCGCAACGTCGTGGGTTCGATTCCCAGCGGGGTATCTTTTTCTTGGTTTTTTTCGTTCTCATTCGTTGGCGTCCATTTTATCAACGTCATATCCGTGACGGATGTACTTGGTGGACCCCGGCATAAAACACTTTCGTGTTAAAAAAAGTTCTCTAACTGCACTGTACCCTATTTCTTTCTATTTTTTTCTCTTGCTATTTGTTTCTCTGTATTTGTTGATGTATTTTTATGTGACATTTACCTTGTACTTGCTCCCCTTACTCAATGCCCTATAGGCATTTAGTAAGGGCAGCAACGGCCTATAGGGCCCTGTAAGGTATCATGAATAAATAAATAAATATCATACATAGCAGACTAATATCTTTCGTAAATAAGCACCACATACTTACCAAGAGTCAGTATGGCTTTCAGAAGAACAAATCAACAGAGCAGGCACTGACTTTTATTAAAGATAAATTAATAACGACTATTGAGACAGAAAATATATGCTCGGTTTATTTTTAGACTTCAAAAAGGCGTTTGACTGCATTAATCATGATATATTGCTTAACAAACTTTCAAGGTATGGCATACGGGGGACGGCGTTAAGCCTAGTTGAAAATTACTTAAAAAATCGTTTTCAAGTAGTCAAGGTAAATAACACCACTTCTTTCCAACTAATGTTAACACAAGGTGTTCCGCAAGGATCAATTCTAGGGCCCCTTTTAATCTTGCTTTATGTGAACGATTTGGTAAATATCCGTGATTCTCCTGAAATAATTATGTTTGCGGACGACACAAACGTATTCTTCGAGTCGAAAGACTAACAACGCTCGAATCAAATGTAAATTATTACTTATCATCTCTTTCATGCTGGTTAAGGGAAAATCGGATGCAGTTAAACGCAAAAAAGACAACATAAATCACCTTTCATGCAGTGCATAAAATGATAAATAGTGAGTTGAAAATTACTTTTGAAGGGGAGTCTATTAGTAGAGTCGCCACGCAAAAATTTCTCGGTATAATATTTGAAGAACACCTATCGTGGAATGCACATATCAGTAGCCTAGCAGTTGAACTGGCGAAATGTGTGGGATGTTTATACAAAGCGGCCCCTTTCATCCCTGTGCGCCTAATGATAACTATGTATTATGCGCTGTTTTATTCAAAAGCATGCTATGGAAATTTAGTATGGGGAACGACAACGCAAGGTAATTACAATAAACTAGTAACTCTTCAAAAACGGGTACTACGCTGCTTTGAACGCTATAGGGGCAACCCACGGGACCTTGGAACACCACCATTATTTACAAAGTATATTATATTAAGGGCTGACCAAATATTTTATTTTAAATTACTTCAATCACTATATAGTGAAAATTCATACGTTAATAACAGCAATGATAAATCAACGTACTACTTTAGAGATATTAATATTAATATTAATATTATTAATGGCACTGCATCTAAATTTCTTCTGTGTGTATGAGATGTATTACCGTTTTATATTAGGCGCTAGCTCGTTTGTATGTTACTTTGTGCACACTTGCTACTTTTGCTCATTGTGACAATTAGTCTTTTGTTCGTTTTCGCTCATTGTTTTGCTGTATCAGTAGTTTGTGTCTTTTTTCAAGCAAAACTCGCTTAATCTGTCAAAAAGAGGCAAAACGTGTTACATTGACTTATGTTTTCAATGTTTTCTAAGCTGGAACGTTTTTCTAGATTTTTTTTCTTCTTTCCTCGACGCATTGTTTTTCTTATATCTCATCCTGTTGTTTTCTTTTATTGTAAAATGTAATGACAAATGCATATATATATACCCACTCCTGCCTACGACTTCGCATAGAAGTCGGCAGTACTGAATAAATAAATAAATAAATAAAAGCGCCACATGCCAATAACGCGGACTAATTATGGAAAGCAATCTCTGAAATATCAAGCCATGTCGCTTCTTAATAAATTAGAACGACATTTGGACTTGGATGTTAGTCCAAACCTTTTTAAGAAACAACTAAAGAGGGTGTTGATCAATAAAGCATTCACTTTCAGGTTATCACATTAAAATACATGTTACTTCCTTTATTGTGATATGTATGCATTTTTCCTTGTGGATAATGACCCACCGTGCATTTCTTTGGAAGCACTTGTGTTTTTACGTTTTTGCTTTATTTGTTAGTTACTTATTTTATTTATTTATATTTTGACAGAAATGTTGTGTTAAACAAAGTGTACTTAGCATGTATTTACTCGTTTTACATATTGTTTGTTACTTCAGTGCAAAGGAACCTTTTCTAGTGCTATCCCTCGGTATTCTTCCAAATACTCAGCGAGCTGTGAACTTATCGAGCTTTTTGTATATCTTTACATGTTAGATTTAAACAATGTTTTGGTGTGTTGCGAAAAGTTTGCTATGTATTTGTTGTTTAATATTTTTGTAAAACGGGTACAGAGGCCTTTTTTCAGGTATTGCTATACCTTTAGCTTCTGTACCTTTCTTGGTGTAATTCAAGAAAAATAAATTTAAAAAATAATGAATCTGAATTCGCAGCGGTGAAAAGAAACGGGACCTGCAAACAAGCAAATACGAACACGTTGGACACCATGCTTGTATTCGTGCCGTGCCTGCATATGAGTAGGTGGGCGTCCGGTGGACTAGTTAAGTAGGCAACAGTCCATGGCATGGTTGTCGTTGATTGGTAGATGCTTCCGATAGTGCCGTCTTTGCTGCACGTGGATAGAAGCGGCATCGGCGACAGATCCAGATAGCTTGAGAACGGTGGCTGATGCTCCGTCTGGGTGAATGCGGTAGTTGTACTTGAATTCGCAGCGGTGAAAAGAAACGGGACCTGCAAACAAGCAAATTAGAGCGCTGTGCGTGGTTGATGTCTGGGTGAGTGGGTGTGTGAATGTGTCGTGTGGTTGCGCTCTAATTAAGTTTTGAAAGCAAATGCGAACACGTTGGACACCATGCTTGTATTCGTGCCGTGCCCGACACTGAATTCGCTCGATCGAGGGCAGACGAACGTCAAGCGGACGGATCACAATAGCGATGATTCAATTCCATCCGTACCGCGAGCGGAGGAGAACGGACTAGGCGAGGGCGGCGACTTTCAATGACGCGCGCGTAACGTGATGCGCCGTCCCCTGCGAAAATTTCTCCTCCGTCCGCTCGTGTGAATCCACCTTAAAGGTAACCATGTAGGCATGCGAAGCAGCGCTGGGTGTTCACTTGTGTTTCCATTGTTGTTCCATTTGCATGTTTCCGTGTATGTTTCATTTGTGTGTGGAGTTGTGTATATTGTCACGTGGTCGTGACGTCGACGAACACAGCAGTCGGCGTTTTCAAGAGGAAACTGTTTATTTGGCCGAACTTGTGGCCGGGACACGGGAAGTTAATTTACAGCAATACACACGGTATGCACTGATAGCGGCGAACAGAGCGTTGACCGTCGATCAACTGACAAGCGGTCAAGCGCGTCGGCTTTTATACAGGTGCTATCGAACTTTCCAGCGGTATCGCTGGTGGCGGCGTTATCTCTCGACAAAGCTGGAACATTCGCGTGCGACGCGCAATCGTAACAAAAAGATCTACAATAATCGCGAAGCTTCTCGAACAATGAGGCGTGGTTTGCGCTGGGCGTTGCTGACAGTCTTTGTGGGCGAAAACGGAATACAGCAAAAGTGATAATAAGAAACGCACGTGGCAATATGTTGTGTACCGCTTGTATTACCCCCCCCCCCTCCAGCTCGATGTTTCCGTTGCGCTTCGGCTCAGCGTTGCCTCTCAGCTTCTACATTCCCATTTACGTTCAGCATCGCGAGCGCTGATAGCGCCGTTGCGAAGGAGAGTGCTACGGGAGCGAGCGCGCGCCGCATTATGTACGAGCGCACAGCTGAGGCGCAAACAGAGAAACGGGAGAGGAAAAACGAAGCGGAGGCAGCGCTCACGCCACCTCCTCCACCCCACCTCCTCGCGCTCATGCGAGGAGAGGGGGAGAGTTGGCGCATGCGCAGTGAGGACCGAACGCGTGAGGGAAGGACGGACACAGCCCCGAGCAAAAGCTCCATGCGTAAATACGTTCGGCCTCCCGAGCTTTCCTCTGCTCTGCGGCGGTGGCGCTGCCACTACAACTAGCGCCGACGTTGACGTTGTTCATGGCGTTTCGCGCACAGTTTCACAGAGAGAGAATGACGGAAGCACGGCGACCGTGCGCTTTAGCAGCCTCGCAGCTTCGAGATTCGCTTGCCGGCGTTGCCGTTTACGTTCAGCTTCGCGAGCGTCCATAGCGCCGTTGCGAAGGAGAGATCTACGGGAGCAGGGCTGGGCAAAGGTACTTTGAAATTGTATCGCGATACGATGCAAGATACTCAGGCAAGAAGTACTTGGAGATACAGATACAAGATACCGCCGCAAAAATTGTATCCGATACGATACTTGGCAATTGTATCTTCTAATACTTCGATACATTCTCACCTTTGTTATTATAGATCCATATAATGTAGCAGCGAACACCTATGCACGAAAATGTCTGCTTCAAAATTTCTTAACTGTGCCCTATTTTGTTTCACTTGAATGAAATGTCTGTTAGTATCTCAAAAGTTTTGCCCTTCGTGCTCAAAGTACATTAGTTTCCTTCCAAAATAACTTATTTGGGTTTGTTTTAGCTTCTTCAAAGGACAACTCTTTGTGCACTTCGCTGACAGCGGTACTTGCTTTGCACAGCTTGCCGACCATCTAGCAGGTTGCCATATAATCACAATAACTTCAATAAGAAGTCTTCTCACGATGGCGCAAATACCGGTGTGAACTTTTACCTTTCCCGTAAAAGACAGATTGCACAATACCGTATATCCGGACAGGCTGTGCAGCAACAACGCTGGTAACGACATTTTTTTTCTTTTTTTATGGGGGGGGGGGGGGCGCATGGTGTATACTAGGGGTTTGAGACCTTTCGCTAGCGGCCCGGCCCGCACACATGACCGTTTTCGTCTCATTTGTTTTTATTTTCTAAATAAGTATCCTCGTGAGCTGCACAGACATGACTGGTCTCAAGCATTCCTTTCGTGAGGAACATGTGGTCACCGTGTGCTAAAACATAACCGTGGAACAAAAACTCTATATTTCAAAATCCGCGCCCAGATATCAGTCATTCTGTAAATCGGTATCGATGTTTTTCGAATCCTGACTGCAAATCCCCTTCACAAGTGACCTATATATGAGATATGGGAAAGGCTTCCTTTCAAACGTCATTTTGTTCAAACTCTCTCCCACCATCATCACTGTCTCGGCCCTTGCAACTAAATTTCGCGACTGCGGCCCGCTGGCTATGAGCTCGGTTTGAGACCTCTGGTGTATACGTAAATTACGTAAAACTGCAATGAATTGTCATATTTTACTTATCTGCTGGCGTAAAGGATTCTTTGTTGATATACTCACTAACGTGCAATCTTTTTAGCAATTTTTCTTCAACGAGAGAACATGTTCAACACAGAAACGTCTCAGACGTACTGTATAGTTCCATAAAGCGTCGCAGGACATCGCCGCTATTCTTGCCATTGCCACTTATAGTTCCCATTACGTAGCGATTAGTAATGCGAAAAATATTTAAGCAAGCCTGAAACAGGAAAACAAATATAAGTAAAATAGAGAGGTGGTTGTGTATGAAACATTCAAACTGAATGAGTACAGAAACACAATACAGACGGCGCCCTTAATAGCTGTGAGCATGAAGCATTCTCAACTTACCTGTTGAGACAACAAAAAATTCAGTGCCTATATAGAAAATTGCCTGAAATGGCGCGTTGGGACGCTCATGAGCAAAACAGAGCATTCAGTAAAACAAATTTCTCGAATCCCCTTCCTAACATCTTTAAGATGGCTCCCAATGATTTCCATTATTATAATGCAAACTCAATTTCGCTATTTTCCTAAGCGTTAAGCAGAATGTTTTGTACTGTTCACTCAAGGTACGCCCACATAATTATACATTTGTTTTCAAAATGGCCTTGGCAACGTGTCAATGTGTAAACAGTAGTGGAAATAAAGTAGACAGAAGAATAAAGGAGAGATCTTAATTTGGGAGCGCGTTACAAAGACATACTGCAGTGACCAGACCGGAAAAACAGTGCAGAGACTTAGGTAATGCAAGGAATGCAAAATGACAGCTAAGAAAGCACTTGTGCTATAATCAAATTATGATTTCATACATTCTTTCAATAAATGTAGCAAGAAGTGAGAAATACGTTACGCGAAGATATCTTCTGTTAGGTAAATGCTTGCTCTCTTAGATCAAGCATCAGTACCAGTGGTGCTAACGTCGTTAGATTCTTATTTGCATATAAGTTAATTCATGTCATGCAAGTCAAACTTACATCCACGAGATCCTTCAAATCGCTGATATGTAAAACCCACGCGACGCAAAGGAACCCCATTCTTGCACGCATCACATTTCGTTACGGAGCAAGACGCAAGAGAATCTCGAATAACGACACTGTAGCAACATCAGAAATTGCGCGATAGACGCGGCGCACGACAGTGGCTAAGAGGAAGTGTCGCAGCGTTGGCGCAACTATAAAGAAAAGAAATCGCGCAAACAAAAGGTACGTGGGCTGGCGTAGACGTCCGCGCGCTTGTCTTCGTCATCTTCTGCCCTCCCTGGGGTACTCTGGGGGAAATATAAAATTGCGCCACTGCCCTCAGACTTATTCAGATGGCTTAGTGGCACCAGTACCAGCTTGAGAAGCGGAGCTTGGCCAGCGATTGTTGTTTCGCACGGTTGTATTGCGATAGAAGCATCTTACATCTTAAGATACACGATACATTATGGAATGTATTGGAAATACAGATACAGATACCCGTCTTTCGAGAAGTATCGCGATGCAGATACAAGATACCCATACAGTATCTAAGATAGTATCTAAGATACATGTATCTTCGATACTGCCCAGCACTGAACGGGAGTGAGCGCGCGCCGTATGATTACGAGCGGGGGGGGGGGGGGGGAGGTGATTCTTAAAAGGAAGAAGGAAATGAAAATGGAAATTGGGTGTGGAGTGCACGATAACCGTCTATCAAGTGAGGACACCTCAACCGATACACTCACGGGAGATTGGGGATTAAAGGGACAGTGAGAGTGAAAAGAGTATGGTAAAAGAAGAAAAAGAAAGGTATGAGTGGAAAAAAACAGTGAGGGGGTGGGGGGGGGGCAGGAGAACGGGCGTTCGAGTCACCGTGGTGAGCGGCTAGAAAATTCGTTCGACTAGGCCGGCATCCTCGAGAAAAGCTAGTAGGGCCGCAAGGGCTGATCGGCGACGGTGCACGTGGCCGGTGGGATGGAGCAAGTCCTGTAGGGTCGCACACGGCAGTCCGACGAGGCGGTACTTCATGGCGAGCCGCTTCCGCGCAGTGTTGAGAGAAGGACAGTCAAACAATAGGTGGCACAGGGTTTCGATCGCGCCGCAATCGGTGCAGTTCGGTGCAGCGGCGCCGCGAAGACGATGCCTGCGTTCCGCGGGCCACACAGAACCGGTCCTCAGGGCAAGATGAAGTGCGCGCTCGCGGCGAGTGAAACCAGGGGCTGGGATGGGAGGAGGGGGGTGTCCGGAGGCGACCCGTGCGTCAGGATGCTCGCGCACCAGCTCCCGGCGAAGGTTGTTGCGTGCCGAGTCGAACGAGCTGGCGTAATCCGTCAGCGAAGTCTCGGCGGAGTGTGCTCGTTTTGCGAGTTCGTCTGCAGCCTCGTTGCCCGCGATGCCGACGTGTGAAGGGAGCCACTGAAGGACCACATCACAGCCTCGTTCCTGGAGGGCCAGCAGGCTGAGAGCGGCACGCTGAGCAAGAAGGGGGCCTCGTTCCTCCCTCGCGAGCTGGCGGAGGACAGGTTTCCAGTCGAAGAAGATTGCTGCGCTCGTGACGGCCGGCGAATTGCGCAGGAGGTCTGCAGCCAGCTGGAGCCCGACTAGCTCAGCTGTTGTTGAGGATGCACAGTATCGCAAGCAGCACTGTCGTTCCGAGCTGAGCTGGAGGGCTATGCAGGCGGCCGCGGCTGAGCGATCCTGCAGGATGGACCCATCGGTGAACACCTGCGTCCTCCCGGCCAGGTCCTCATACATCCGCGCCGCGGCCTCCTGAGCAATGGCATTGATGGGGGTGTGGCGTTTGGATCGAATGCCCGGCAGGTGCAAGTTCACTCGAAGGGGCACTCGACGGTGAGGGGGTGGCCAGCGCGAAAGGCGTGCGGGGTCGTCAGCCACATCACCGTCGTACACGTCGATAAGTTGGCCGACACGTGAGTTTGGCACAGCACGTAACCGCGAGAGGAGGGGACCCGCATCAGGCGCTCGGTAGAGACGCTGCAAGTGGCACAATGCGCGCAGGTCCGCCGTGAGCTACGCAGGCCACGCACGAGCCTCCGCGACGGTCTCGGCCACACGAGAGCCACGAGGCATTCCGTGACACATGCGGATGACTCGGCGGTGGTCCTGGTCGATCAGTTGCCACTGTGGCGCCTGGAGTTTGCAGATCGGCAGTGCGTAGTGGATGGCAGACAGAGCCATCGCCTCGTAGATGGTGCAGGCGAAGGCAGCGGGGCAGCCGTTGCCGCCTGCGAGTAGTTGGCGCACGGCCGATTCCACGCGACGCGTCGTCTGTCGTACACGTCGCACCGCCGGGAACCATCGGAGGCGATTGTCTATCGTCAGGCCGAGGTAGCGGACGTTGCTACTCCAAACTATTGGTGCACCATGCAGCTGAAGGCACGGAAGACGTCGTCGGGCTTCAGCACGAGGGTGGACGACGAGGGCCTCGGTTTTCGGCGCCGAGATCGCGAGTCCGATGTTTCTCACGAAGGCGGCCACACATTGGAGGGCCTGCTGCATGCAAGCGCGCACCACCGAGCACTTTCGGGTCGGACCACGCACATACAATGCGACGTCATCAGCGTACACCACTGCGCGAACAGGGAACACAGCCGTTTCTGGTAGGCACTTGACGAGCGGCGCGAGTACCAGATTAAACAAAAACGGGCTGAGGACGCTGCCTTGTGGGACGCCACAGCTGACAGATCGCGGCGCACTTGTCGCCCCGCCCACGCGCACAGTAAACGTTCGGTCAGTGAGGAAGGCCTGAACGTAGTTCAAGAGTTTGCCCTCAACACCTAGCGCGCGCACAGCACTGAGGATAGACGAGTGGGGGAGCGAGTCGAACGCCGACTTTATGTCAAGGAGGAGTAGGATGGCCATTTCTCCATCGTGAAGGGCCTGCTCGAGGGTGCTCACTACTGCAGCAATGCAGTCGATGGTCGCGCGATGTGGCCGGAATCCACACTGCTCTGGTGGGAAAGCGTTGCGCACCTCCGCGATCCACTGTAGCCGGTAAAGAGCCATCTCCTCCATAGTTTTGCCCGCCACAGAAGTGAGAGAGATGGACCTGTATGACGTCACCGATCGCGGCGGTTTGCCTTGTTTGAGGACAGGGATCACAGTCGCGGAACGCCATTCTTCCGGGAGGACAGCACTGGAGAAAACTCTGTTGAATGCATCCGACAAGAGTGGGCGCTGGGAGGCATCCAGGTTTCTCAACAGCTGATGAGTGATTTTGTCCACTCCAGTGGTGCTGCGCTAGCGCTTTCTGAGGAGAACCCGTTCCAGTTCGTAGAGGGAGAAGTCCTCCTTGCAGAGAGAGCGAATGTCAGCTGAGGTGATGAGATCCACGGGAGAGAGCGGTGGTGTGGCGTTTGTCGTGACAACGCCAGCGCTCCCCACTCTAGGAGGGGAAGGAGGCGCGAAAGAGGCGGCACGCAGTTCAGCAAACTCCCTTTCACTGATGCCCTGCGCAACGGCCATGGCGAACACTGGGTAGCGCGACACTTTCGGGTTTATCAGGACGCGCATGATGTGCCAGCCGCGGCGACGTCCTCGTGGATCACTCAGAGAGGAACAGACGCCCGTCCAGCTGCGGTCGCGTAGCCGCTGGGCGTGCCGCCGGCACACAGAGTCGAGTCGGTTGTACCAGTTGTACTCTGTCCATGCGCCGGGGACCGAGGAGCGCATCGCCCGCCGCTGTGCTCGTTGGCGCACTGCGCGGAGGTTAAGCACCTTAATGTCAGGGCAGGGCGTGCCGGCGGGAACAACACAGCGCGTTGCGGCACGCTCAGCACAATCCGCGATGCGCGATAAGAAATCATCACTGCTCTGCACGCTCGCGCACAGGTCACGGAAAAGTGGCCACCGTACAACACTGTATTCACGAACAGCACCACGGCTGGGGTGGCACGGGAGTAGTGTGATCGGGTAGTGATCAGAACCAGCAGTGTCAGCGTGGCGTTTCCACTCGTAGGAGCAGCGTTCTGACACCAGCGCCAGGTCAATCACTGTCGAGGCCGCACTGCGACGGATGAAGGTGGGTTCCCCGGAGTTTAGTACGAGGAGTCCCACCGAACTGATCGCGTCGCATAGGTCCCTACCGCGCGCATCCGTGGTACGGCTACCCCAGCTGACGTGGTGCGCGTTGAAGCCTCCACACAGTACGTGGTCACGCGCGAGCACGGCGACAAGGCGCGGCACAAACGCGCAGTTGGCCGCGACGACTGGGCGCACATAAACACTCGCGACAGAAGTGTCCACGCCGTCCACACGGACCGTGGCAGCAACGCACTCACTCGTCGCACAGCATAAATGTTCTGTGTGGACAAGCGCATGAGCGAGTGTGTCACGAATGTACAAACCGGCGCGCGGCTTCCCGGGCGGGTGGGCGGTGTCACAGCACGGCGCATTATTGCACTCAGCCAGCGCACACTGCGTGGAACTGCTGTAGCCGATGTAGCCGGGCAGCGAAACATCCTCTACGCGAACATACGTCTCCTGCAAAGCAAGGACGTCGTAGTCGCGCAGGGTAAGGATCGCTGCGAGCTCTGCTTGTCGGCGACGCAGCGAACGGCAGTTCCACTGCAGTATGCGTAGCCTAGACTCGTGTCGATTGATTGATTGATTGTGTGATTAGAGGAAGAATAAGACGCCTAATTTCTGCAGCCCTATAGGGAGCACGGCGCAGCGCCTAGACTCGTGTCGATCACTCTGGCGGAGAGAGAGAAACGGGAGAGGAGAAATGAAGCGAAGGCAGCGCTCACGCCACCTCCTCCCACCTCCTCGTGCTCGCGCGAGGAGAGGCGGGAGAGTTGGCACATGCGCAATATGGGTGCGGACGCCGCAGAACGGACACTGCCCAGAGCATAAGATGCTTTCGCATCCAAAATGAATAGAATGGTGCCGCGATAGCGGAAACACTGCGTTCTCTGCTTACGCTCGCCCCGAGAGAAATCGCGGCCGAGCTAAAGGAAAGACACGACGAGCGTTGCGTTTCTCTCTAGTCCGGCCGTGGTGTTCTGTTTACTTTACCTTTTAGCATGCCGCAGAATGACAACGAAATGCACCTTATTCGAGGCTCTTCTGGCTGTCACGTCGCTTTCTCTGATTACGTTCTCACCATTAACTACTGCAGCTACCACAAAGGTTTCTCTCACCGTTGATCATGGACGTTAGCCGTTGCGATGGAGATGTGGCACGAAGCGTCAAGTTGGGTGGCTCAACGGCCAAACACCAATAGACACTGAGCAAGCTCTCTTATCTTATATCAATGTACAGTATACATTCATCTACTTCTGTAAGGACACGTTTTACTTTCGTGTTACAGCGATTCCCATGACGGAGGAATCAAGCATGTTTTTTCGTTATTATCCGCGGGATGGCGACTTTAGCCCAAGCTCAGTAAACAAGCTCAGAATCCAATAAACAACGCTGTTCTGGCTGTCACACCGCTTTCTATGATTGCGCTCTCCCCGTGCGAATGGAACGGCCTGAGCAACGCTAGCAACGGCGAGTCGAGGAGCCAATCTCGGAGGCCACGAGTCATGACGCTAACGCTAACGACCTCCGACGGCAAGCGTTCCAGTAGTATCAGAGATGCGGATGTTTTCGCTGCGATATTGTAGAAAGCTCTATGATCCGTGACATGCGGTGTCCACGGTGATTCGATTCGCTGACGACGCAGTTCTACAATGCGCCTTTCGCGTGAGCTTGTGGCGCCTCCTCGCCAGCGTAGGGCAGCTTCGAAATAGGCAAATGTATTTCTCCGCCGCTTACAGCTTCCAGTGCACTGGCCCCGACTACAAGGGAGCGCGAACCTTGCCATTTCTCATCTCAAATGATGGCGCTTTGAGAGAGCGCATGCCGAGCTAGTGTCCATTATGTGCATGTTGAAGACATCTTTGGGCGGGATTCACCATATGTTGTGTCCAAGTGTATCTTACCAACTACAGCTACCACAAAGGCTTAATCATATCCGTGGATAGAAATGTGCCACGAGGCATCAACATAGGTGCGTCCACGTCAAGCGGAGCTATTCTGCCAAACACCAATAGACATTGTGCACGCTCTCGTATATTAATCTTTGATAAACGTTTTGCTACTTCAGGGAGGACACGTTTCAGCCTTGTGTTATACCGATTCTTATGACGTAGGGATCAACCATTTTTTTTAAATGCGAAGCATTTCTTAGCGAACCTTTGGTACTTTGAGCGCTTCTATCTACGTATTTATCTATCTCTCTCTCTATCTATGTAGCCGCCTACGTCTGGGTGTTCTTATGATCGCCCCCTTAGCTTGGTGCAGAGCAAAATTGGCATGGGAGGGTAAGAGGATTTGACGAAAATGACTGTCGGGTCATGACATGATTAACGTGAAAATCCTGTCGCGTACGTCGTCCCTTTCCTCCGGACACGTGTGGCAAATACCCGTTATCCACGGGCCGCGATGTACAGGTATGCGCCACAGGTAATTGACAGTTTATATCTACCTAGGAACGGCGAGAACAGACATCGGTAACTTAAATGCGAGAGCGTTAAGAAAAAGACATCGGCAGCGTTGACTCGACGAATGGAAATAATGAAAATTAGGATCCAAGCAGGAATCGAACTCAAGAATTCTGTGACCAGCTTTGGGCTGTCCAGCAGGCCCGCGAAGCGGCCGACAGGCTTGGCCTGACGGTCCCGACGCGGGAGTCGCCCACTGTGCGCTAGGGCGCGGCCCGCAGGACCTTATTAGAGTTATTTCAATCAATCAATCAATCAATCAATCAATCAATCAATCAATCAATCAATCAATCAATCAATCAATCAATCAATCCGGTATTCTACCACAGAGCCACGGCAGGTATATAAAATGGTTTGGAAAAAGAGCCTACACAGGCGTAATGTCGGTGCAGCGTCAATTGTGGTTGTGGTGCTGTCTATCTAATTTTGCAATAAACGCTACATGATACTCCTACGATGTGTACCGCTACAATACAGGCGTCACATCAGATTACCGTCGGTGATTCCAGTGTTGGCTCCCCTTTTACAGCAGTCTAATAAACATTGCATTTGTATTCCTATGATTCAGCAAGCTATATTGAAGCATTGCTCGACCCCTGAGGAATACATTAACGAAAGCTACGTATGATATTCACATCATCGCACCGTAAAGTGCACTTTGTCCGCAAGAACGACGCAGTGTCCTCTTCATTTCTTACGAGGCTGGGCGATGGCCTCATGCTGACCGAGGATGATGCCAGATTGATTGACAGCCGCTTTGTAGACTAGGCTACGTAGGCCACATACGCCCAGGTAGTCTACGAATACGACAAACAGCATCCACTGATGTTGGTCTACGTAGCACTATCAGGCAAACAGCAGTGGATGCTGTTTGCCTACCAGCCTCGACGACCTGTACCTCACCAACGCGAATGGTGGCTTCAGGTTCCGACATGTCGCCGGCTCTGTCGAGCGACAATTTGTCGACGAAGTGGCCAAGGCATCCACGAATTCCAACAGCTCTACTATACCACATACTTCAGTACACATGGACCCCTCGTCACCACGATCACGACCGGATCCTATAACAATTCATGACCAGCTGCTGGTGTTCACTGATATCGGTGATGATGCCCTGATGATGATGTTCACTGATGCCGGTGATGAGAACTCTCAAGAACTTCTTGCACACATGCACACGGGTTCGTGAAACGTGCGTGCGTTCTCGGGACCCGTATAAGCACTACACATCAGTTTACCGCTTGTGGTGTTGGTAATACCACGTTGCCATTGGCAGCGTTATCCAACCGTAAACAGCTGGTTATATAACACATATGCGGCTCTTCAACATATATATGTGTGCGTATAAAATTTATTCAAATGTTTAGCGTCATTTTGTGACGTGTCGCTCAGTAAAAAAAGTTACGCCACAGTCACCTACCCGCCGCATGCTTCGCATAACATCGACTCCCACGGTACGTGGGATCTGCCGATTTTTTTTTCATTCAGTGCATTAAACGATATTTCAAACAGGAACCACTCTCTATGCGCCTTCGCATTGCGTGTTGGACCGTAGCTGCTAAAATCCTCGTCAGGCTGCTCTGTGTGTCCATCCGCTGGATCAGCTCCATCCAGGGGCGTAGCCAAGGGGGGGGGGGGGGGTTCAACCCCCCCCCCCCCGGAAATTTTCAGTTTTGCTTGCGTATATAGGCACGCACACATACAAACGCACGCACGAGCATACATAAAGTATGATTGAACCCCCCCCCCCCCCCCAAAAAAAATTTCTGGCTACGCCCCTGGCTCCATCCCTCTACACGATGCATGGTCTTGGGTGAGTAAAAGGTTTTTACCACAGACTGCAGAACTGTGAACTGACTTCAAGATTATGCACGTTATGCAACGAACAACCTCTTAGAAGCCTGTATATTGATTATTGAAATAGATAATCTGTTTCTATCAGGGGAATTCAGCAGGAGGGTTAAACTTTTTCGAACAAAACAACGAAGTCGGCCATTTTTTTCTGGCCCTTGGGGAGCCCCCTACAACCGGAGGGCCCGGTTCATTTGAACCCTTTGAACCCTGGATAATCCGCCCCTGAGTGCACAGCAAACGCTCAGCTACGTCTGTGAAGACACGTTTCACTTTCGTGTTATACCGATTCCTATCACAGAGGGATCAGCCATGTTTTTTGCTTCTGTCGCCGTCGGCGGCTCGGACGCATATTCGAAAAAGCCGGCGCGATACTAGTGTTCACTGCAAGCTTTCGTGTACCAGTGTTCATTCTTAACTCGATAAAACTATCAACATGCCTTTCCTATGTTCAGGAATTACAGGAATGGAACTGAACTGCCCGGCCATTCCCGGAGTGGGAACGGGCTAAGTATTTCTCATTCTAAGGAATTGAAAAGAATGGAATTGCGGAAAGTTCTAATTCCCCGGAATGGAGTTGTAATGGAATGGAGGCGCCCATTCCGCAACACTGGTGCAATGTGCGAAAGTGGAAATTTTCGCACACTGGACACAAGGGGCCCGTCGTCGACACTTTCGAAAGCGGGAATTTTTCATCGTCAGCGCGTCTGGTAAAAACATTTGGGTCCATATCAAACACGAACGATGCCGCTCAAACAAATAGATATTGGTTTTAAAGCACCCATAAAAAATGTCGATTAATCGATTAATCGAAGAAAACATTCCGCAGAAAGCAATTAATCGATTAAAGGCTAAATCGATTAAAAATTTTAATCGACCATCCCTACTTGCGCGTGTTCTACGCCCCTACAATGCGCAAGTAGCACACGTACCAACAAACAAGTTGAGGCATTCTCTTGTAAGGGTAAAAGACAAGCTGCCAAAAGAAAGATTTCCTGGCGTTGTGTACAGTATCCCGTGCACAGACTGCAATGGAAGTTACATCGGCGAGACTGGTAATTTTCTACAAAGGCTAAAACAGTATGACGTAAAAAAGAATGTCTCATCGAATGCACTGGCCGAGCACGCGGAAACGCCTGGACACAAAATAGACTGGGATAACGCAAGAATAACAGAAAGAGAAAAGAACTTGTCATCTCGGCTTCATCTCGAATCTATCACGATCCAGACAATGGCGCGCACACTCAATCGAAACGACGGAAACTTTCCACACGCCTACATACGTTGCTTACATCACATTTTATACCATACATAACTGGACCACTCACACAGTCATTTTTCACTTGTGAACAGGGCTCCCGTGTGGGGGCCGAAACGTCGTGCTTTTATTTTCTTTTAATCGTGGTCAGAGTGTTGTTTTGTCTTCATGTCTGTTCCTGAACAGACGGGTTTCCGTCCAAATATCGATTCCATCTTGAAGGTGTTTACAAGTGTTGCATCTTGGACGAGAACAAGGTGTTATGTGGGCAGTAGAATGAGGGTTTACTCTTGCATGTACTAACATGCCCTTAAAATTCCTATTGCGGCGATACACGACCTTTGGTACTCCAGGAAACGCTTTTCTAGGGCGCTGATTGCTTGCCAGCATGGGGAAATACTTAAGGAAGATATTATTTTTATTTGATGACGCATTTGAGTATTTGGTTAAAAAATCACAGCATATCCACGGAGTGAATGATGAGGAGTGGGCGAAGCTGCGGAGGTTCATCGGTAAACCGTGAATCTTCCGTGAATTCTGCCCAGTACATTATCACCGACGTGAGATCGGGCGCGTTTATACTAAAGGTTTGATGAGTTATGACGACTTGCAGCTCACTTTAATTTTACATGTACGCTGTGAATTTTCATTGTTTAGAAAACCATTGCTTTAGAAAACATCTGGCGTCTTTCGTTAAGCAGCTGGCGTCTTTTCGTATTGCTTTAGAAACATCTGGCGTTCTTTCGTTTTGCTTTTAGAAAACATCTGGCGTCTTTCGTTGGTTTATTTCATCAATCAACGGCGTTTTGAACAAAATTTTTATTGTTTAATCACGCACAGGAGAAATCTCACCAGGCACTACCTTGGAGGTAAACAATGGCTGCTAATGGGAATGAGAGACAGAAGAAGTCGGCTTTTAGCTAACACTTACACTTCCACTTCTACTAACGTTTCCTGCTGGAACATGCCAATGGCTGCTAATGGGGAATGAGATTGGATTGGATTGGAAAAACTTTATTTTTGGAAAAACTTTATTTTTGGGGAATGAGAGACAGAAGAATTCGGCTTCAGTTAACGCGCACGCTGCGAATTTTTTATTGTTCAACAACGCCCAGGAAAAATCTCCCACCGGCACCACCTTGGAGGTCAAGATCTGGTACTAGCGTTACGACTGGTTACGCACTACTACGACTACGAGGGACGAACGGGTGCCGCCTTAAGGAGCTTCGCCCCTAAAAGTTACGCCACAGTCACCTTCCCGCCGCACGCTTCGCATAACATGGACTCCCACGGTACGTGGTATCCGCCCAATTTTTTAACGCGATAGCGTTGAGAGCTCGTGTCGCAGAAATTCCGCCGTCGGCGTCGGCACCGTTGGCTGTGAGCGAAAAATCGTCCGTGACCGAAAAATCGAGAAAGAAGCAAATAAAATAAAGAATAAAATCTTCGGTCCCGTTCAGGATCGAACCCGGGCCGTTCGCGTGGCAAGCAGGTGTCCTACCACAAAGCCGCGATGTTACTTGCAGCTGCTTCGGAAAAAAACACTACATGAATTCCATGTAGTGGAAGGAGTCTCCTAATGCATTTTGTTCGGCAAGTGTCACGACGAAAACGAGCCCATTCGGCGATCTGTAGGCGCATTTGTGAGGCCATCAAACTACGTCGAAAAAGGCCGGGATAGCGCAGCCATCGCCGCTAAAAACACACACGAACTTTCAAACAAAAATAGACAACTATGTCCATCTAGCGGAAAACGTATCAAGGTAATGCCGGCTTGCGGAGGCGTTGCTCAAGCAAAGAGCAAACTCTAGATAATGTGCTGCCATCTGTGAGGCATTCTGAGACTCTTCATGGCCTCCGAGATGGCGAGCGCGCGGCGTATATCTTTTTTTTCTGCATTCTTGTCCGATACGTAATTTACTGGTGAAGGTATGGCCACCACGCGGTAGAAATGTTAGCGATCTAATGCATATTCCTTTTCAAATAACTTTTTTATTGCAATAAAGTAGTTCATTCTCTTTTTTTGTCTTCCCAGTCTTTGTAATCTGCCAACGATGCCTTGGTGGATAAGTGTGTTAAAAATGATTAGTAGTTTCAGGACGAAGACGACAATTGCTACGAAGACAGGAGTCAACATGAATGGGGCCGCACATAATTTAGTGTAACTTTTCTGCCTTTTTTATGTTTGATATACTTCAAAGTAAATAAATATGACACGTTGCCCAATTGTATGCCGCTCCTTCGTAGTGGGTGTGTGCCATTGTCTCTAAGTTCATCGTCATTGCTGCGAAGAGCATCAACATTGCAGCACGAGCTTGGAACGCATAGATGGTGGCGTCGTTCTGGAGGCTCCGACAGACAGAAGGTATGTCACAGTAAAAAAAAGAGGTTACAGCCCCACCACCTTTTCGTTTCTTCTCTCTGAATTTTCCTACTTTCGTAGCCGAACTCGCTGTTCGTTACATGCGGCTCTTGCGCTGCATCGCTAGATTGTACTACTTTGTTGTAAAGCAAGCAGAAGCAAGAACGCATCGAAAAGCACACAGCGCCCAGTCTTGTCAATCAAGCCCGTTCAATTACACTTGCCACTTGATTCTAGTTTGTCTAACCCCCGAACGCAGAGATCTTACTTGGATCGTGCTTCAACTTGGTTTGAGGAAGTCGGCACGAAGGAAACAGTGAACTTGAAAGAGCCCAAGTCAGCCTTCGCAATTCATAGACGCTCAGGCGCACTTTCTTCGTCGGGTCACGACCGAGCTTTATTGCAGCAGCACGTTGCTCGTTTGGTATCGAGGTTAATAATAACGTTGCTTGCATAAGACATGTGGTACAGCAAAAAAAAGTGCGTTTATTTAAAAATACCTGTGAGCGCAAAGCGCTAAAGCCATAGTTTTGCGATTTTACGGCTAGCGAGTGGGAAGTGACGCCCGCGTGATACCTGCCACCGCTCTGATGCGCATTGTTCCTGGTGAAAGCCTCCGATACAAGCCGGTTTCAGTGGTTGCCCCAGAGCGGCACGTTTCTCCAAATTTCCTTTTGGGCTGCGTGTTCGTAGTATCGGCCGTAGAGAAGCGAAACAGGGGTTGGTTTGTATTGTGTTCTTTCATAACATTTTGTTCTCGAACGCCGCGAGGTGTATGCGCGCCACCCGGGCTCGCAAGTTGTCTAGACGAAGTGTATGGCGATTTTTCATTGTACTCGCTTTGCTATTCGCCAACGGGCATGCCTCTAGTGGGATAGGTCTTAGTTACAAGGAAACGGGAAAACTGGCACTCACCCGCGCAAGGCTTGAAGCAGCGCAGCTCGTTGACCTATCCCCCGTATTCAGAAACGCTCCTCGACTTGAACTTGACTTGCCACCGCCATGGGCAGCGCGTTCGAAACGCGTTTGTGCTGCCTTGGCACAGCCTAAAGGCAGCGCGTTCGAAACGCGTTGAAGGCGGTGGCAAGTCAAGTTCAAGTGAAAGAGCGTTTCTGAATACGGTGGTAAGAGTTTGAACATGGCTGCTTCCAGGTTCGAATATGGCTGCCGATAGTTTGTCTTTTTTATTGCTTTTAACACGAAAGTGTTTTAGGCTGGGCTCCACCAAGCTTCAGTGACGTATTTCCGTCACAAAAATGACGTCGAAAAAATTTACACGATCACATGGCAAAGAAAAAAAAGTTCCGTCTACGGGGGTCGAACCCACGACCGCTCGGTTCGCAACAACAGATGCCGGGCATGCTTTCCACTGCGCCACGGTCACAGGCTGTAGAGGCTTTACAAACGCGCCTTTTATATCTACCACTCTCCCGGTCGGCGGGGTGGTGTTGCCCTCTGGGCAGGGCTGGGCAGTATCGAAAATACATGTATCTAAGATACTATCTTAGATACTCTTTGGGTATCTTGCATCTGTATCGCGATACGTCTCCCAAGATTAGTATCTGTATCTGTATTTCCGATACATTCGATATTGTATCGTGTATCTTAAGATACAAGATACTGCTATCGCAACACAACCGGGCTCATCAATATTCGCTGGCCAAACTCCGCTCCTCAATCCGGCGCCAAAAAGCCATCTTGATAAAGCTAAGAGCTGTGACATAATTTTAATCTTTCCGCCGGAGTCCTCCAGCGAGGGCAGATGATGAGGAGAGTCAGGTTCCAGCGCTCGCGCAGTCTCGACAGAAACAAGTGCGCGGACATCTACGCCCAACCTACGTACCTTTTGTTTTCTCGATTTTCGTTTCTTTTATTGCGATAGCAATTATATGGACAGTCTCGGCTGATTTTTGCCGTCGCCGTCGCCGCCGTCATGCTGCGTATATGTGTAAGTATGTATATATACATCAATATCCCAAGGAAAAATAAATCAGAAAAATGCTTCCGAAGCGCGGAATCGAACCAGCGACCTCGGAAGTCGGAGCGCGGTGCGCTAAGCACTACTCCATAAAGCGTACATCCCTCAGGTAGCTAACGGCGAGCGTTATATACACACCCTTTACCGTTTGCAGCCCTCCGAGATGGAGGCGCTTATAAGCGTTTCTTCATTACCAGCGAGATGGCGCTAGGAGCGCGACGGGCGCACTTCAAGGCGTCGGCCAGCTCTCTCGCTTCTTCTTATATTTGCGCAGGGAGAACCTTGCCCTTGCGCTGTCTGCTCGCGCGGGTGTTCGAACAAGCTACCGCAGTGTTCATGATCCTCAGCAGATGGGGTTACGTGGTAGCTCTCACCGCGCGTCGCGTACGTGTAGCTTAAAGCGTTTCAGATGTCGGGCACGTAACGTACGTGTACATTTCACGTTTGCGTATGAGAAGTACCTACGCACGTGCAATTAAAACTGTCTAGTAGCTGCCGGGTAGTGATGGACGCACGGTAGTTGCAGCGCGTCCATCACGGGCCGCTTTTCTTGCTATCGCATTCATTGCTTCGCCCTTGCGGCGAAACTGTGACTTTTTTAGTTGTACCAATGCCATGACACTATAGCCATGACCCATGTTGACACCACTGCCATGACACATGTTGCTATAATGTCGTTGAAGAGGCTCTTGCGTTTGGTTCGTAACGAAATCTGATGCGCGCAAGAATGAGGTTGCTTTGCGTCTCGTGGCTTTTACATACCAGCAATTTCAGGGATCTCGTGGATGTGAGTTTGCCTTGCATGAACTAACTTATATGCAAAGAAGATTCTAACAACTTTAGCACCATTCGTACCGATGCTAGATTTAATAGAGCAAGCATTCATCTAACAGAATATATCTTGGTATGTCGTACTTATTTCTTCCTGTTATCTTTATTGAAAGAATTTATGAAATCCTAAGTCTATAGTTAGCACAAGTGTTTTCTTAGCTGTCCTTTTGTATCGCATAAACTACATAGGTCTCTGTACTGTTTTTTTTTGGTCTGGTCACTGCAGTGTGTCTTTTGTAACGGGTTACCAAATTAGGTTACCTGCTTTATTCTTTTAAATGTCTGCATTATTTCTACTACTGTTTACACATTTACATTTTGCCAAGGCGATTTTGAGAACAAATATATAATTATGTGGGCGTACCTCGAGTATACAGTGCAAAGCATTTTGCTTACCGCTTATTAAATTAGCGAAATTGGGTTTGCGTTATAATTATAGAAATTGTACGGAGACCTCATAAAGATGTTAGGAAGGGCATTCGATAAACGTTGTTATACCAAATGCTCTGTTTTAGATGCGAAGTATCTTATGGCGGAGTTCAATCCGGTGGTGGTGGTGGCGGTGGTGGTGTGCAGCGTGACCACCCCTACTGCGCATGCGCACACCCTCTCCCCTCCCCCTCTGCACTTTCCCTCTCCACTTCACATCTCCTCTTTTCCCTCTCCACTTTCTCTCTCCCTCGCCTTCTCCACTTCCCCTCTCCCTTCCCCCTTTCCACTCTTCCTATGAAACGTGGGCTAGACATGCCGAAATTCTCTCCTCCGCAACGCCGCGATGAGCACCAGCGCATGCGCGTCCCTCCCCCTCTCTCTTCTCTCCGCTCCTATGCTGCCCGGGCCCCCTCTCGCACACCTGCCGACCGCGTTGCCCGCTCGCCCTGTGAAAATCAACAGCCAGGCCAGAGGGAAGACAAGACGCGCGTAGCGTTCCTCTTCGCATTCCACGACGCGAGGTCGGTAGCATGCCCAAAGAACGCCAACGGAACGCGATCGTGCAAGTGTTCCGGCTTCGCATCGCCTCATGGTCCCCTTTAGCGGGAAATGGTGTAATATTTTTCTTATGATGAGCGTCCCAACGAGCCCTTTCAGGCAATTTTTCATAGGCATTCAATTTTATATTCTCTCACCTTGGCAAGTGAGTTGACAATACTTCATGCTTAATTGGCAGAGCTATTAAGGGCGCCGTCCGTGTCGTGTTTCTATACTCATTCAATGTGCATGTTTGATACGGAACCGCCTCTATATTTTACTTATATTTGTTTTACTGTTTTAGGCCTTCATAAATTTGTTTTACTATTACTAATCGCCACGTAATCGGAGCTATACGTGGCACGAGCGCGAACAGCGGCAGTGTCCTGCGACGCTTTGTGCAGCTATACAATACGTCTGAGACGTTTCTTGGTTGCACATGTTCTCTCGTTGAAGAGCAGCGACTTCCATCAATTGCAAAAATGAAAAAGAAGAATCGCTGTGAGCGAAGTGTATACAAAGCTCTCCTGTTAAGAAGGTAAAAGAAACCCCACTAGGTTGTTTCGCAAGGGAACTAATGTACTTGAAGAATGAAGGGCAAAACTTGAGTTACAACAGACATTTCACTCAAATGAAACAAAGTTGATCACAGTTAAGAAATTTTCAAGCTGACATTTTCATGCATAGGCGGTTGCTGCTACATTATATCGATTTATAATAACAATTTTGCGAATGTATCGAAGTATCTTAAGATACAATTGTGAAGTATCGTATCGGATGCAATTATTGCGACAGTATCTGTAACTCAAATACTTCTTGCCTGAGTATCTTGTATCGTATCGCGATGCAATTTCAAAGTATCTTTGCCCAGCCCTCCCTCTGGGAGCGGTAAAGTAATTCGTCATTACTGCGGCCTCCGCGATTAGCACCTGCAACGCGTTACACGTCCGTTCCATTCGGCGCATTTTCAATAGAAGTTCAATTTTGTCAATGCCTTAACACACCGCGAGGTGGCGATCTTAGCCCAAGCGTCGTAAAACGCGCAACCAAACGCGCATCAAGGCACCCTAAAGCGTCGTAAAAGCGTCGGCTTCACTCACAGCATCACGCTATACCACACCAAAAATAGCTGTGCGACGCGCGCTTGCCTCACCTGGCTGCAACTCCGCGTTCCTCGCTCACGCGCTCGCCCCGAGAAAAATCGCGGCCGGGCTTCCGGGGCGGCACGACGCGCTTTGCGTTTCCCGGCTGTGGCGTTCAATCACATTTTAACATGCCACGGGATGGCGACAAAGTTCTGCGTCCAATATGCGACGCTCTTTTGGCTATCACACCTTGTTATTTGATTACGCTTTCACCGTGAACTGCTACATTACATTGAAGAGGAGTTGGCCGAAAAAATAAGTGAAATTTATATTAGAAAATCTATGCCCTTCCTGCACCACCTAAGTATCGCAGGCGAAAATCGGTAAATAGGATAACAAAACGAAATGTACTAAAATTTCGATTGAAAAAGAGAAAATAAAAAATAAAAATTTGATCCCACCACCTAGCGAAACCACCTCCAAGGAAAATATTCTCTAGATTGTATACTACGGCTTCTCTTCAGGGGCGTAGCCAGGGGGGGGGGGGGGTTCAACACCCCCCCCCCCCGAAATTTTTCAGTTTTGCTTGCGCATATACATGGGGTTTCAAGAAATGTGTCCAACCTTCTCAAAAAATCAGGAAAATGCGATATCTGCTCGGGGCTTTCAGAATTGCTTTTTCTGTAGCGGCAGGAATCTTAAGGTACTTAAGGACATAATTTAGGACAGCAATTAAGAAAGTTACATTAATTAACTTTTAGGCGCGAAGCTCCTTATAACGGCACCCGTTCGTCCCCGTCGTAGTAGTGTGTAACCAGACTTAAAAAAATCACAGCATATCCACGGGGTGAATGATGATGAGTGGGGTGAAGCTACGGAGGGAATCATCTGTAAACCGTGAAACTCTTCCGTGAAATGCGCCCAGTACATAATATAAAGAGTGTGAAACATCGTGTATATATTAAACATCAAACTTTTATTGTACTGTTGGTTTACGTGGTCCCTTCATTATCACTTGTGATCGGTCAAATGCAAGGAAGAAGTCCGCTCCCGAGCGAAAGAGCGCCAAGAGCGACCGCATTCCCCGCTCGCCCTGTGCGAATTAAAGGCAAGGCTAGAGGGAAGACAGGACGCGCGTTCCACGACGCGAGGTCGGTAGCATGCCCAACGAAAGCCAACGGAACGCGATCGTGCAAGTGCTCCGGCTTCGCATCGCCTCATGGTTCCATTTAGCGTCCCAAAACCAAACATATTGCTCAAGGTGTGCCTTGCGTTTTTCGTAGAAATAATTTCTTTATCATGTACATTAAGACGAAAAGTTGAAAGCTCACTAGAGTGTATCGCCCGCAAAGTATGTCTTTTAGTGTGATTTAACTCTCGTACGGCAGGGTCCTCGCGCCGTTGCCGGTCCACCTCGCCCGTTGACGATCGGGCGAGGTGGCTACATATAACTGCTACTACTACACTTTAAGAAAAACATCTGGCGTTCTTTCGTTCTGCTTTTACAAAACATCTGGCGTCTTTCGTTGGTTTATTTCATCAATCAACGGCGTTTTGAACAAAATTTTTATTGTTTAATCACGCACAGGAGAAATCTCACCAGGCACTACCTTGGAGGTAAACAATGGCTGCTAATGGCAATGAGAGACAGAAGAAGTCGGCTTTTAGCTAACACTTACACTTCTACTTCTACTAACGTTTCCTACTGGAACATGCCAATGGCTGCTAATGGGGAATGAGAGACAGAAGAATTCGGCTTTTAGTTAAAGCGCACGCTGCGAATTTTTTATTGTTCAACAACGCACAGGAGAAATCTCCCACCGGCACCACCTTGGAGGTCAAAGCGTAAGACTTGTTACTCACTACTACGAACACGACGACTACGGGGGACGAACGGGTGCCGCCTTAAGGAGCTTCGCCCCTAAAACGGAGGGGGCGTGCACACATGAAGGCTCCCTAAAGATAACGCGGTGCGACAGTACGTGATATGTATTGCCCTCTCCTCTCCTACGCTTCCCCCTCTTTCTCCTCTCCTACGGTCCCCCCTCCTATCTTGCTTCGCGGCGCTGCGGCGCCGACGCAGGCAGCGTCGCGGCAGCGTCTTGATTGAAAAAACCGACCGCTCGCGCTGCACAACCGTTCACTGACCACCCCGTATATATAGGCACTGGATTTTGACCTCCAAGGTAGTGAGTGTGTGCGATTTCTCCTGTGCGTGATTAAACAATGAAAATTCACAGCGTACATGTAAAATTAAAGTGAGCTGCAAGTCGTCATAACTCTCATCGAACCTTTAGTATAAACGCGCCCGATCTCACGTCGGTGATGATGTACTGGGCAGAATTCACGGAAGATTCACGGTTTACCGATGAACCTCCGCAGCTTCACCCACTCATCATCATTCACTCCATGGATATGCTGTGATTTTTTTCATTAGTGGAGTTAGGTGATTGTGTCAAATGGGAGAATTGAAGTTCTTCATGCGAGGAACCCATCCGAGCTTTGAGATTTCGAAAAAGCGTCGTCTAGTAATTGTTGTGGCGTAATGAAATTCAACGAAATGCAACGGCTTTCGACAGCGAAAGCCATCGAACTTGGTTGAATTTCATTAATTCGTAATTATTACTAGAGGCCGCTTTTTCGAAATCTCAATGTTTGGATGGGTTTCTGGCACGAAGAACTTTAATTACTCAATTTGACACAATCAGCTAACTCCACTAATTAAAAAGGTAATTAAATTACTTTCTTAAGTACTGTCTCAAGTCATGTCTCTAACCATCTTAAGATGCCTAGCGCTACAGAAAAAAGTCATTCGCTCATTTTGGACGACTCAGAAGAATATGGCAGTTGCGTTCTTCCATGTTTCTGTTTAGGTTTCGCCATTGAACTTGGTTGAATTTCATTACTTCGTAATTATTACTACATGCCACTTTTTTGAAATCTTAAAGTTGGGTTGGGTTTCTGGCATGGAGAACTTCAATTCCCTCATTTGACACAACAACCTAACTCCACTAATTAAAAAGTTAATTAATTGAACTTTTTAAACTACAGTCCCAAATAATTTCTTTAACCATCTTGAAATCCCTGCCACTACAGAAAAACCAATTCTGAAGGCAGCAATCAAATATCGCATTTTCCTAACTTTTTGAGAAGGTTGGACACATTTCTTGAAACACCCTGTATATACGCGCACATACAAATGCACGCACGAACATACATAAAGTATGGTTGAACCCCCCCCCCCCCCCCCCGAAAAAAATTTCTGGCTACGCCCCTGCTTCTTTTCATCTTGACTTACATTTGTTTTGAATCAATGGATCTCCGATGAGCTCCTATTGACTAACAAGTCTCCCATTCTTTTCTTTTCCCCTTGTCTCTCTTGTGTAGGCTTTCCATTCCTCTCTTTGTTAGGTCCCACTGTTGGAGAGACGGTTCCGTGTTGGGCTTGTCCTCCAGTTTGTCCTTTTGAGGCTGACTGTAAAATTCATCAAATTGATTAGTGACTGAACAGGATTTTATTGAATACAGGTTAGTTTTTATAGGTTTTATCTTTTTTATGATTTTTATTTACTACCCCGACTCTTCCCTAACTCCACCGGCTCTTGCAAAGGTACTGAGTGAAATATATTAACTTCATAACCCACATAAAGATGTACTGTATCAGCTTCAAATCACATCAATACAAGTACATGTAGTATAATTACACCATTTAAATCATATAATATATTAATATCATAACGCAATAAACATGCACTGTATCGGCTTCAGCTACCACAGTGGTTCGTTTAATCATTTCACATGGACGTCAGTCGTGGGGATGGAGATGTACCGCCAATCATCAAAGTGGGTGCATCCACGTTAAACGGTGCTATAGCTGCCAGACATCAATATGCATTGTAGAAACTCTCTTATATCAATGTACAGTAATCGTTCAGTTACTTCTGTAAGGGCACGCTTTACTTTCGTGTTATTCCGATTCCTATGATGGAGGGTTCAACCATTTTTTAACACGAAAGTGTTTTATGCCGGGGTCCACCAAGATTTGAGTGACGTATTTCAGCCACGGAAATGACGTCGAAAAAATATACACGATCAGATAAAAGAAAAAAAGTTCCGCCAGGGCACTGAACCCACGACCGCTCGGTCCGCAGCAACAGATGCCGGGCACGCTACCCACTGCGCCACGGTCACAGACTGTAGAGGCTTTACAAACGCGCCTTTTATATCTACCACACTCCCGGTCGGCGGCGTGGTGTTGCCCTCTGGAAGCGGTAAAGTAATTCGTCATTACTGTGGTATCCGCGATTAGCATCTGCAACGCGTTACACGTCCGTCCCATTCGGCGCGTTTTCAATAGAAGTTCAATTTTGTCAATGCCTTAACACACCGCGAGGTGGCGATTAGCCCAAGCGTCGTAAAAGCGTGGGCCTCGCTCATGGCATCACGCTAATCCAAACCAAAAATAGCTCTGTGACGCGCGCCTGCCTCACCTGGCAGTAACACCGCGTTCCCCGCTCACGCGCTCGCCCCAAGAAAAAACGCGGCCGGGCTACCTGGGCGACATGACGCGCTTTGCGTTTCCCTCTAGTCCGCCCGTGGTGTTCAATCACATTTTAGATGTGAAGCATCTTATGGCGGAGTTCAATCCGGTGGTGGTGGTGTGCGGCGTGGCCGCCCATACTGCGCGTGCGCAAACCCTCTCCACACACCTCTTCTCCACTTCCCCTCTCCCCCTTCCCCCTCTCCCTTCCTCATCTCCCCTCCCTTTTTCCACTCTCCCTTCCCCTGCCCCTCTCCTCTCCCCTTTCCACTTTGCCCCTCTCCACTCCCCGTCTGTAACGCGGGCTAGACATGCCAAAACGCTGCTTCGCATCGCCTCATGGTCCCCTTTAGCGGGAGATGGTGTGATTTTTAACATGCCGCGGGATGGCGACCAAGTTCTGCGTCCAATATGCGACGCTCTTCTGGCTATCACACCTGGTTCTTTGATTACGCTTTCACCATTAACTACTATAGCTACCACAACGGTTAGTTTAATCATTTAACATGGACGTTAGTCGTCGGGGTGGAGATGTGCCACCAATCATCAAAGTGGGTGCATACACAATATACATTGTGCAAACTCTCTTATATCAATGTACAGTAAACATTCAGCTACTTCTGTAAGGGCACGCTTTACTTTACTGTTATTCCGATTCCTATGACGGAGGGATCAACCATTTTTTTTTTGCGTAGTTTTGCATGCGGTGACTAAGGGATCTTCCTTTAGTCGTCGTTTCACCACAGTTTTGTTGGCCAAGAAGGCTGGATCAGTTGGATGTCGGCGGCTACGCTCTCGGTACGTGGCACGCCGACAGCAGATGAGTGACAGCAGATGTTGTCGTCTGCTAGGAGAACGGCTTTTGATGCTCGCACGGCGGTCACTGCGCCCACTTTTCAAGTGAAATCGTCTTGATGTCAACGTGCAATCGCGTTGAAATGTCGCATCAACACGTGCTGTCCTCCCAAGAGATCTCAACGCAAGGCGGAACCGTGCTTCACTGAGAACGAAAAGAGTCTGCTTACAGTACAAGCCCATCATTGAGTGCAAAAAATTAAAGAAAATTTAGCTAAGGTTGCGCCGATGGCGAAAAAAGACAAACCTGGAACTAAATTACCAAGTTATCTTATCTACGACCGTATTTACGCTCGCACTTCCGCGTATTCACCGCGGGTGCTTTTAATGCGCACCTGTGAGCACTCGATGCACCATGTTACGCCAGGGAATGCGGCCACGAAGTCCCGCAGAACTTTAGGAAATCTCGCCTGCTGCGAGAAACGCACCAGCATCGGGCTCAGGTGCTTCGCGATGAGCAGAGTCACTTTTCCAACTGCACGGCACACCTTCGATTGAGGAGTGAGGGCCAGATACCCGGTAGCTGTGTACCAGCGCCATACAAGCCGAGATCATGGGAGTCACAGGTTGTCCTCTGTTTTCCCTGCTTTCTTGGAGAGGCAACAAAGCGAGAAGTTGTCCCACGGTGTTGTTCGTGAACCTGTAGCGAGCGAGGAATTGTTCTTTCGTCGTACAGCTCCATCGAATTTCCTCCTTCACGTAGTGCGGGTCGTGGAATGCGCCTCTGAAAATGCCACATCAATGACATGGCAACAAACTCAAAAGCGGCCAACTTCCGCACCACGTCGATTCTAGAGGCGGCCGTGTTGTTATCATTTGGGTAAGCTTGTAGATACAGCCAATAACATACTTAGGAACATTTTCATATGGAGTGCTGTAAATTCCTTATTGATCAACACAACAAAATCCAAGGCTGTGTTGCTCGCGTCGGTTCAGAAAGTTGTCTGTCGTGGTGTGGATACACCCAGGGCCCGAAAAAATCGAGGTTGTCAAAGATGTTTCGTCATTAGGAGTAATTGTTTATGAACATCTTTCAACTGAGACCAACACGTTAGTAAAGTAACAAGAAATATAGCAAGGACATGCGGTATACTCTCCAAATTTCGACAGATGCTTCCAGAGAAAATGAAACTTTTACGCTATCATGCAATAATTTCATCTCGCATAATCTACTATAGTCTAGTGGGGAGGGGGGGAGGGAGGGGAGATACATCTAAAGTAAATAGAAACCAAATGTTTTTCTTACAGAAAAAAACGAATCGTCATATTGAAAACGTACGATACGACGCACATGCAAGTGATTTATTCAGAGAATGTAATATTTTACCGATTGATCAAATACAAAGCTCTAACCTCATTACTTATTTATTTATTTATTTTATTTATTTTATTTATTTACTTATTTGCTTATTTGTTTGTTTGTTTGTTTGTTTGTTTGTTTGTTTGTTTCAGCACACTGCGGGGCCAGTGCCGGCCCAAAGCAGGTTGGGCATACATATACGCCGACATTAACGTGAACAAGCGTATAGAATTTACACATTCATAAAAAAAGGTTTAATAGACAAACGAACAACTGCATGTACAAGCGGCACTAGAATGACGCTTTCATAGGTAAGGTTACAAACAGGACGCAATTGTAAAACCGCATAAAACAACCAACATATGAGACATCAAAAATGCACTGGTATCATATGTTCACTGACAAATATTCCTCTAGGCAATAACGAAAATCGTGTGCTTGAACGACGAACTCTGGCAGCTTATTCCATTCCGATATTGATCTCGGAAAAAAAAACAATTATAGAAAGCAACAGTACGAGTAAGTATAGGCTTCAAAGCATGGGTCGATGTGTGACACGTTCTTCTTGACGTCAACTGCCCTAGAAATGACGGTGGCGTTATATTGATCCTTTCCCACAGAATGCTATGCAGGAAAGATAAACGGGCTATCTTTCTTCGTGTTTCCAGGGGCGCAATCTGATTACTCTGCCTTAGCTCTGTGATAGCCTCGTGGCTCCTATCCTTTCCAAAAATAGAGAGAACTGCTTTCCTTTTAATGTTCTCGAGCTGGTGAATGTCTTTTTTTGTATACGGGTCCCAAAGCGCACACGCGTATTCTAGTTTTGGCCTTACTAACGCTAAATACGCCAAAAGCTCGATATTAGAAGGCCCGGCCGCGGCGGCTCCATTTTCGATGGAGGCGAAAATGTTTGAGGCCCGTGTACTTAGATTTGCGTGCACGTTAAAGAACCCCAGGTGGTCGAAATTTCCGGAGCTTTCCACTACGGCGTCTCTCATAATCATATCGTGGTTTTGGCACGTTAAACCCCAGATATTATTATTTATATTAGAAGGCGTGTCCTTAATTTTACGTCTAAGAACGCATAGTTTACAAAACGCCAAGGAGCTGATATCTGTTATATGAGCCGTCCACGTTAAATCGTTGGTCAGTGTGACGCCTAAGTACCGGTATTGCGTAATCTGCGGAATCACTGACCGATTAAGGCTGTACTCGAATGCGCTCGGTTGCTGATTTCGCGAGATCCGGAGTAGCACTGACTTTGGAGCATTTAATTGCATTTTAGAGTCTTCACACCACTGATCTATTTTCAACAGTGATTCTTGGAGAACTTCGTGATCACTAATTGAATTTACTTCTTTGAATATAATGCATTCATCTGCAAATAACCTTATGTTAACTGATTCCGGTAATATTTCTGTTATGTCGTTTATGAAAATAAGAAATAGCAATGGACCGAGCACACTGCCCTGTGGTACTCGCGACAGAACTGCCAATGTAGGTGATAAACAGCCATTTATGTCTACAAATTGTGATCTTTTTCGCAGATAGCCGTAATCCAATTAACAAGGTACTCAGGAAGCCCAATAACACTTAGTTTGTGAAGCAACTTCATATGTAAAACTTTATCAAGTGCCTTACATAAATCTAGTAGGAGCACATCTACCTGTCCGGATCTGTCTAGTATTGCTGCGAATTCATGGACTGTAGTTACGAGCTGAGTGACAGTCGACATTCCTCGCCTAAAACAGTGTTGATGATGAGACAGAACGTTATTCATTGCTAAAAAATCAAGAATTTCACCGGCTACAATGTTCTCAAGAAACTTGCATGATGTACATCTGATAGACACTAGTCGAAAGTTCTCTACAATGCATTTGCCCCCTTTTTTTGTGGATAGGCACTACTCTGGCATTGTGCCGATCCTCTGGTACATCTCCGTACTGTAATGACACTTGGATTATTCTAGTCAAGTATTCTGCAATTTTATCAGCATAACGGTTTAGAAATAGATTAGGGAGACATCCTGGTCCAGCACTTTTTCTAGTTTTTAGATTACGGAGCATTTTCAGAACACCCTCCACCGACAGCATGGGAACATCTCCGATAGAAGAATTGGGCACATATGTCGCTGTAGTATTGTTATCGTTATTAAATACGCTCTGAAAAAATTAAAGCACTTGGCTATTGCTGCTTCATCCGTCACTAGTCTTCCATCAAGTTTAACTTCTTTTATGCAATCTTTACGGTTGGAAAGAAATCGCCAGAACTTCTGTGGATCGCTCTTAACGTACTCTGGGAGTGTGGCCCCTTCCCTTTGCTAGACCAATCTTAGCGGTTAAGGATTGTTTAAGCTCTCGAAAAGTGTGTGTTCCGGTGTTATGCTGCTTGCCGAGTCTTTTTAATTTTCGTTTGATCTGAATGATCACACAGCTGATCCAAGGGTTTCGAGGCCCTTTTAACTCTTTTCATGGGTACAAAGTGTTCTGTACAATGATTTATAACTTCCTTAAACCTCTTCCACCAAAAATGAACATCTTCAAAGTCGTGGTACACTAATTTTCTTTCGAAATAATCAATAATACTTTCATCATCAGCACGTACATAGTGACGTATGTACGCTAATGAGGCAATTCTAGCACTAGCAGCATGTGAAACACTCCAGGAAAATAACAGTGACCTATGGTCTGAAATGCCGGGGTCTATGGTATATGTTCCATTTGAAAATTTTTGACTAATAAAGAAAAGATCTAGCACTGCGTTTTCGCGAGTTGGTTCCTGTGCAACTTGGTCGAGGTTCATTGCTAAAAGTATATCTAATACCACATTGCAGGGTGCATATTTTCCGATTTAAATCGCTGCCAATATATGTCGGGCAGATTAAAATCACCAGTGATAATAACATTACGATTTCGATGCAGCAACAGGAAATCATACAATTCCTCAAGATACGAATCAGCGGAATCAGGTGGCCGATAAACTGCGCAAAGCAGGAATGTGAAACCCAATATTTTTACATTGAAAACTAACTTTCATCGTTTAGAATCTGTTCCATGAAAGTAATAGCTATATTTTCTTTCGCTACAACCGCAACACCACCACATCTGTAACCTCTATCTCGTCTGTACAACTTGTAACCCGGTGGTACAATTTCGTCACTACTTATTTTGTCCGAAAGCCATGTTTCAGAGATTACAACAAGCTGTGCCTTGTAACTAAGCAGAAGCAATCCTAGTTTATTTTATTTACAATACTTCTTGCATTCAGAGAGAGGATGCGCAGTCGCTGTGGCACCTGACATAGCTATCTGTCATCCTGCGCATCAGACATTTGCTTTACCAAAACACGTTCGTTTGAGGCATCGCACCAGACATAGAGTGAATTATCGATACGAAGCCTGTCGTTCACTAAGGTAACCTTCCTTCCGTTCTCTTTATCTGTTTTAGCACTTTGCCATAAGTTCTTTCGTTTCCTTCGCGTTTCAACAGGGAAGTCGTTTTGAACGAATATACGACTTACTTTCAACTTCCCTGATTTACGTCAGGGAAGTTGAAATCCAGGCAAAGCTTGCTATCAAGCAAAGCTTGTTTTCTTAAACTGTGTAAACTAAGGAAAACTACACAATGCCATTATAACAACCTCAAAGGCCTTCGTGGTTTGCACCTTACTCGCAAACTAATCATGGTTTTAATTGACTTGAACACTGTATTTCCGCTTCTTTTAACATATTTGAAACTAAAAACATTTCTATCTTAAATATGTCTAAACAAGAGCTTAAGAAGCTTCTCATTCGGCGTGTAGTTTCCTTCTTCTACTTATCCGGCTAGAATATTACCTGTAAATGAAAACGTCACATAATAGTGCTCATGTGTGTAACATGTCATCCTACATATAGTCAAACATGTCACTTTTCACTTGTCAGTGCTTCTTTTGTACCTTTCCCGAACCTACGTTTTATTGCGATATCAAATATATTGACACTCTAAGCGGATTTTTGCCGTCGCCGTTTCCGTCGCCCGAATGTCCCGGATATGTATATGTATATATATATATATAAAAGGCACAAAGGAGTAAAGAGGAAGAAAGATTCCGAAACACCCAACCGGGGATTCGAACCAGCGTCTCCTCGCCCCCCAGCGCGCTGCATTACACAACTCAACCACGGGCCTAGCATGCACCAGCGATATGATGGCGAGCTATTAATATACACAATTTACCGCTAGTGGTGCGCAGATCTCGGAGGATCACGCAGCGCTCCTACTATTTCTTTCAATTTGAAAGCTTCTCTTCAGACGCGCACGACAAAGTGGCCTCTTTCGGTACCCACTTGTTATGTGGAAAGAAAAAAATTTCACCATCTCCCGCTAAAGGGAACCATGAGGCGATGCGAAGCCGGAGCACTTGCACGATCGCGTTCCGTTGGCGTTCGCTGGGCATACTACCGACCTCACGTCGTGGAACGCGAAGAGGAACACTACGCGCGTCGTGTCTTCCCTTTAGCCTGGCCGGTAATTCTCACAGGGCGTGCGGGGAACGTCGACAGGCGCGCGAGAGAGAGGCAGCGTAGGAGAGGAGAGAGAGGGGGAGGGGACGCGCATGCGCTGGCCCTCATCGCGGCGCTGCGCAGGAGAGAATTTCAGCATGTCGAGCCCGCATTTCAGAGGAGCCAACCGAGGCAAGCGCTGGACTGAACGCGCGCAGCGCTCTACTATTTGAAGGAGAGGAGACTAGAGGAGGACAGTAGCGTATGCACCGTGAGAGCAGAAGCGAGAACGCAGGAGAAGCGCAAGCAGGTGCTGGTAGAGAAGTGGAGAGAGTAACGCGCAGCTGTTAGAGAGAGGGAAGGAGGAGAGTCGTGCATGCGTAGTGTGAGTGCGGACAACAACGCTGCGTGCGGATTACCACGCCGCCTTACATACCCCCGAGCGAGATGTACTTCGTATCTAAAAAAAAAAACGAACACCACGCACACCTTGCGTCAGACGCCCCGTGCGGCAGGAGACGGAGACGGGTCACTCCGCTTGCCGCAGTTGAAAAAAAAGAAAGAAATACCTCACAGCATCTGATTATTCATTGTCGACACTTTCAGCGCGTTGCTCAAGCACAAAGACGTAACAACTGTGACAGTTGTTAGTTCGCGCTTGTCCTGTGTATCGCTGTGCGTTCTTTTCGGGCGTCTTTCTTTGTGATTCAGCGGCGCGCTGGAAGTGTCGAGCTGCTTGTCGTTCTTCGTGTGCCATTCCAATTTCTTGCTATTGCAATCATTGCTTCGCCCTTGTGGCGAAACTGACTTCTTTTCGGATCCTTAATGTTGTATAATTTTTATATTAAATTTTTGTCGTTTTTGTTAGCCCTTTAGCAACATGTGCATTGTGTCATGATTGTCTGTGCGTTGTTTCTCGTTTTATTTGGTCTTCTTTTTCCTTTTTTGTTCTTTACTCATTTTTATGTAAACCTGAAAATCAGATGTCTTGAGCGGTTTTTTTTCCTGATTTTTTGAAGATTGCAGATTAATATCCAAATGTTTTCATATCTGTGCTCTGCGGATTTCCGATGCCAAGGGAAAAGGGGTAGGGGCCTCGTCAAGCTGCTAACGTAAAGCTGCTACGTTATCCCGTTATCCTTGCATTTTCTTTCCGCAATTTCTGTAAGGAAAATGCTGAATAAAATCGAATTTGAGTAACACACGAAGTCATGTTCAAGCTAGCTCCGCAACAGACTTAAAACTTGGACGGACGGCGGAAAAGCCATGTCGCCCGCAAGGCGCCCGCAAGTTCGAGAACGATTTATGGCGAGCGGCAAAGCTGTCTTGAGACTGGCGGAGGTAAAGTACGACCGAAGTAGCACCTCTGCATTTGGGGGTAAGCGACGATATTGTGCTGAAGTGGCCAACTGCTGATTTGCAAGTGAATTTTTACAGCAGAGCTGTTACGCCTGTTGTCTTTCCGATTGGCGATGTAGACAAAAAACTACCATCATCATGCACGCGAGGCCACGTCAAGCCGAGTTAAGCATTGATATGCTTAGTGAAGCCAAGTTAATCATAACCAAGCTTAATAAGGCCTAGTTGATCGAGGTAAAAGCTAATTAGGTAAGCCTATTTGAGCTAAATATGTAAAAGCCTCATTCATCCTAATTAAAGCGAGCTAATATTCTGTTGTGCATAGTCATGCCAAGTTTGGCAGGATGTGCAGAGTAAAGTCTAATTAAGGCTGAGCTTAATTAGTGCTGGTTTGACTAATTAGCTAACTAATCATTGGTTGACTTGGGATGCAACATAATGAAGGCCTAGTTTCCAATATACAAAGTAGTTCATTGAAGCTAACTTTCCTATTCGCCTAATTAAGCTAATGAATGTAGTTAACCTACTTTGTGATCTTTGGATCTGTATAAAATAGGATCTTTATAAAAATGAATAAGCAGCACCTGCGTAATGTAGCAGTTTGTTTTGCTCGACCTTAATCCTGTTTTATCAGTCGCCTGCTCGAGAAAAATCAATACCGGTGATACCGCGATTTGCTTCGACATTTGAAGAGGCCCGAAGCGTCATTACTGCAGCATACATCCTGGCACAGTACACACAAAGGACCCTCGTTTCACATGGTGTGAAAGAATTCGTTCTATAGTTGTTAGAAGAATCCTATGAGCGATGCTCTAAGTTTTGTATGCATAACCAGAGCCCCGATTATATCTCGGAGTTCTATTCAAATTTGGTCATGTCTTCTATAGAAATACATATACCAACGTGTCCTAAGAAAACTACATATATGATCCCTTGGATACCAAGAGAAATAATGCACTTAAAACACAATTAAAACGACAGCGTAAGAATTAAAAAAAATTGCAGTGGCTAAGCTCGGCTATGCCAAGACATACGTAGCGTTAGCAAAGGTTCAGCGGATTATTCTTAGCTTTCGAGATTGTCTAGGATTATTAGCATTTTTCTGTTCATTCTTCGTACGCTGAACCGCTAATTGCCAGGCAACTACTTCGGGATCCGATGAGATAAGCTTCTCGGCTCTTCTGCGGCGTCGAGCAGCATTTGCGCTCTCCTTCTCTATGGCGTTACCCACCTGCACACGCCAGTCAGAGGCGCTATTAAGCGGCCCCAGCGCAGTGTCAGACGGCGACTGCACAGCGGCGACTGCACAGCAAAGAGTGGAAGAAAGCTAAAGTTATTCGTATTCCTAAAAGCGGCAGTACTGACAACGTAGCAAATTATCGGCCGGTTTCATTTGCTACCACTTGTTGCAGCGATGGCGTAGCAGCGAAATTGCAGCGATGGCGTAGTGGTAGAGCATCAGCTTCGCATGCAAGAGGTCCGTGGTTCGAATCCCGGTGCCGGACAATTCCCAACCGGATTAAAAAAAAAAATCCGCGTGATGATGGAATTGTGAAAAAAAGGCCTGGGGTGCAGCCTCACTGGCGACCACAGCCAGCAATGCACTCCCTCACCAGAGCAGGATTGGCCACCCTGGTGTAGTACTTGGCCACTACCTCCCACATGAATACACCAATTAACCCTCGGCCCTCAGTCCCCAGCGGCTGCGAAGCAACTGACCAAGGCGGCGGTCAGACCTGCGACGCAGCAGAGGGTGCTAAGAATCTCTGGGTACGGACAGGCCGCCATTGGAACCTGAATTTGGCTACGTATAACGCTAGAACATTATCTAGTGAGGCGAGTCTAGCTGTACTATTCGAGGAATTAGAGGGTGTTAAATGGGATGTAATAGGGCTCAGTGAGGTTAGGAGGCCACAGGAAGCTTATACAGTGCTGAAGAACGGACACGTCCTATGCTATCGTGGCTTAGCTGACGGAAGAGAACTAGGAGTGGGGTTCCTTATTCATAAAGATATAGCTGGCAATATAGAGGAATACTATAGCATTAATGAGAGGGTGATATGTATCGTAATTAGGTTTAATAAGAGGTACAAGATGAAGGTGGTACAGGCCTACGCGCCTACATCCAGCCATGATGATCAAATGGTTGAACGCTTCTACGAAGACGTAGAATCAGCAATGAGTAAGGTAAAGACACAGTATACTGTACTGATGGGCGACTTTAATGCAAAGGTAGGCAAGAAGCAGGCTGGAGATCATGCAGTTGGGGAATATGGCATCGGCTCTAGAAACGCCAGGGGAGTTACTAGTAGAGTTTGCAGAACGCAATAATTTACGCATCTTGAATACCTTCTACAGAAAACGGGCTACTCGTAAGTGGACGTGGAGGAGTCCTAATGGCGAAACTAAAAATGAAATAGACTTCATAATGTGCGGCCACCCGGGCATTGTTCAGGATGTGGAAGTAGTTAACAAGATCCGATGCAGTGACCATAGAATGGTAAGATCTAGAATTCAACTTGACGTGAGGAAGGAACGGCAGAAACTGATACGCAAGAAGCCGATTAATGAACTAGCTCTGAGAGGGAAAGTTCAGGAATTCAGAGTTTCACTTCAGAATAGGTACGCGGCTTTAACCGAGGAAACCGACCTTAGGGTTGACGCAATAAATGATAATCTGACTAGTACCATCAAGGAGTGTGCAGTGGAAGTCGGGGGTACAGTCGTTAGACAGGACACTGGTAAGCTATCCCAAGAGACGAAAAACCTCATTAAGAAACGTCAAGCTATGAAAGCCTCAAATGCAACAGACAAAATAGAGCTGGCGGAGCTTTCGAAGTTAATCAATAGGCGTAAAGTAGCCGACATAAGAAAGTATAATATGGAGAGAATTGAGCATGCTCTAAAGAACGGAAGAAGCCTCAAAGCTATGAAGACAAAACTGTGCATAGGCAAAAATCAGATGTATGCAATAAGGGACAAGGAAGGCAAGGTCACAAACAATATGGATAGAATAGTTGAGGTAGCGGAAGAGTTCTACAGGGATCTGTACGGCAGCCGAGGCATTCAGGATGATAACGTAAGAAGAAGTAATAGCGCAGAGGAATCTGACATCCCACCAGTATTGACAGGAGAAGTAAAGAAAGCCCTAAAGGGAATGCAAAGAGGCAAAGCAGCTGGTGAGAATCAGGTAACATCAGACCTGTTGAAAGACGGTGGAGAGATTATGTTAGAGAAACTGGCCACCCTGTATACGAAGTGCCTCTCGACGGGGAGGATACCAGAATCTTGGAAGAATGCCAACATCATCTTGATCCATAAGAAAGGGGACGTCAAGGACCTGAAAAATTACAGGCCCATAAGCTTACTGTCCGTTGTCTACAAGCTATTTACAAAAGTAATTGCTAACAGAATTAATACAACATTAGAGTTCAATCAACCAAGGGACCAGGCAGGATTTCGTACAGGATTCTCAACAATAGACCATATTCATACTATCAATCAGGTGATAGAGAAATGCGCGGAATACAACCAACCCCTATACATAGCCTTCATAGATTACGAGAAGGCATTTGATTCGGTGGAGACATCAGCAGTCATGCAGGCACTGCGGAATCAAGGCATCGACGAAGCCTATATAAACATAATGGAAGAAATCTACAGCGGATCCACAGCCACTATAGTCCTCCATAAAGAAAGCGACAGAATCCCAATAAAGAAGGGCGTACGGCAGGGAGACACGATCTCTCCAATGTTATTCACCGCGTGTTTACAGGAGGTTTTCAGGGCCCTAGATTGGGAAGAGTTAGGGATAAGAGTTAATGGAGAGTATCTCAGTAACCTACGATTCGCTGACGACATTGCATTGATGAGTAACGCGGGAGACGAATTGCAGCTCATGATTACTGAAATGGATACGGAAAGTAGAAGAGTAGGTCTGAAAATTAATATGCATAAAACTAAAGTAATGTGGAACAATCTTGGCAGAGAACATCGCTTTGCGATAGGTGGCGAGACACTGGAAGTTGTAAAGGAGTACGTCTACTTAGGACAGGTAGTAACCGCGGAGCCGAACCATGAGAGTGAAATAACTAGAAGAATAAGGATGGGTTGGGGCTCATTCGGCAAGCATTATCAAATCATGAATGGTAATCTACCACTATCCCTCAAGAGGAAGGTATATAACAGCTGCATCTTACCGGTACTTACCTACGGAGCAGAAACCTGGAGACTTACAAAGAGGGTTCAACTTAAATTGAGGACGACGCAGCGAGCGATGGAAAGGAAAATGATAGGTGTAACCTTAAGAGACAGGAAGAGAGCAGAGTGGGTCAGGGAACAAACGGGGGTTAAGGACATCATAGTTGAAATCAAGAAGAAGAAATGGATATGGGCCGGGCACGTAGCACGTCAGCAGGATAACCGGTGGTCATTAAGGGTAACTGACTGGATTCCAAGAGATGGCAAACGCGTGAGGGGGAGACAGAAAATTAGGTGGGTAGATGAGATTAAGAAGTTTGCAGGTATTACGTGGCAGCAGAAAGCACAGGACCGGGTTGATTGGCGGAACATGGGAGAGGCCTTTGCCCTGCAGTGGGCGTAGACAGGCTGATGATGATGATGATGATGATGATGTTCAAAGTTGCTTGAACATATAATCTCGAAACATCGATTAAGCTGTAGCGCATCCTCTCACGTCGCGTCCCGAAGCCGGCGCCTGCGGCATCGCAAAGAAACAAAAAATCGCAGCATATTCACGGATTGAATGATGATGAGTGGGCGAAGCTGCGGAGGTTCATCGGTAAACCGTGAATCTTCCGTGAATTCTGCCCAGTACATCATCACCGACGTGAGATCGGGCGCGTTTATACTAAAGGTTCGATGAGTTATGACGACTTGCAGCTCACTTTAATTTTACATGTACGCTGTGAATTTTCATTGTTTAGAAAACCATTGCTTTAGAAAACACCTTGCGTCTTTCGTTAAGCAGCTGGCGTCTTTTTCGTTTTGCTTTAGAAACATCTGGCGTTCTTTCGTTTTGTTTTTACAAAACATCTGGCGTCTTTCGTTGGTTTATTTCATCAATCAACGGCGTTTTGAACAAAATTTTTATTGTTTAATCACGCACAGGAGAAATCTCACCAGGCACTACCTTGGAGGTAAACAATGGCTGCTAATGGGAATGAGAGACAGAAGAAGTCGGCTTTTAGCTAACACTTACACTTCTACAGAGACAGAAGAATTCGGCTTTTAGTTAACGCGCACGCTGCGAATTTTTTATTGTTCAACAACGCACAGGAGAAATCTCCCACCGGCACCACCTTGGAGGTCAAAGGGTAAGACTTGTTACTCACTACTACGAGCACGACGAGGGACGAACGGGTGCCGCCTTAAGGAGCTTCGCCCCTAAAAAAGACACAGTTTCGCCGCAACGGCGAAGCAATGAATGCGATAGCAACAAATTGGAATGTAACGCGAAGAACGGAAAGCAGCTCGACATTGCCAGCGCCTCGCTCGAGCCCGAAGGACGCACGAAAAGAACGCACACAGGACGAGCGCGAACTATCATGCGCCACAGCTCGATACTTGAAGCGCACTGCTGGAACATAAAGCAGGACGCACGAAACGAACGAACAGGTACACACAGGACGAGCGCGAACTAAATGTCGCAGTTCTTACTTATTTCTGTTTGAACAGCGCGCTCCTTTCGCAAACGCGGCCGCTGCAGCGAGCGAAGTGACCTTCGTACGCTCTGTGACTTCAGCGCGCACACGGCGGAGAAAGCACAAGACATACAACCCCCCGCTCCACCCCACCCATCCCCACCCACCCACCCCCTTCTTTCCTTGAGATAAGTGCACGAAGGCGACCACGCCCTGTAGGGCGAAGAGCGTCGGCGTTCGAGGGAGCGGGGTGACGACCTTAAAAGCGCGCCCAGCGCCCAGTGCGCACATCGCGCCTTCTCGCTGGTGAGTAAGACGTTAGCATGCTGAAAGATTCATCTTTGTTGAAAATAGACGACGACGAAGTAAAAGAAGGCACAGGTCCTGTGCCTTCTTTTACTTCGTTGTCGTCTAGTGAGCGCTGTTTGAACAAAGATGAACGCATACCAACTCGCTCAAGCTTCCATTCTTATGCTGAAAGACGCTACTCTCCGTGGCTTAGCCGTCTAACGCCGCGCGTTTCGGAGCGAAAGGTCGGCCATTCGATTCCGCGCTTCGGAAAGTATTCCTGAATTTTGTTTCTTTTTTGTATATATACACACATATACATATACGGTGCATGACGGCGGCGACAGTGACGGCAGAAATCAGCCGAGACTGTCCATATAATTGCTATCGCAATAATAAAAACCCTCGTGCTAGGCCGCCGCCGCCGGTTGGGCCGCGCGGGGAAGACATGGGACAACCCGAACCGCGTGCCTTCTTTCTCATTTCTCTTCTTTGTCTCTTGCATCGCCCCGCGCACCTGCTCTCGTTTTTGAGAAAAAATAAACAGTTTCTAACCAGATGTTGTAGCTCTCGGTTCCTCCTGCGCGCGCTCTACAAAGCTATATAAATGAACATAAATTATTATCCAACTGTCAAGATGGCTTTCGACAAGGATTGTCTATAACGCCCCAGCTCATCGAATTAATCCACGATCTTTCGAAAACTGTTTACTCTCGTGCACAGACAGATATAATTTTCATGGACATTGCCAAAGCTTTAGATAAAGTGTCTCACCGTAAATTACTAAGAAAAAGCGATGTCATGTTCCAAATCCCACCATTACAAAATGGTTTTCATCTAATTTTCATTCTCGCGAGCAATATGTCGAAATTGGCGGCACAAAATCTTCAGTTTCAGCTGTAAAGTAGGGGGTACCGCAAGGTAGTGTCCTGAGCCCACTTCTGATCCTTGTATTCATAAATAATTTCCCGAATGACGTAGACATTTCTGTCACGCTCTTTGCAGACGACTGCATTATTTATACTAAAGTTGACAAAGTAGGTGACCACGTAAATGTACACGAAAATTTACACAACATAACGAAATGATGTGATGAATGGCAAATGGTGCTGAGCCAGCTAAAAAACGTAGTCATGACAGTCTCTAGGAAGAAAAATCACTGAAATTATAGTTAATATGTTAATGGTCATGAACTTAAAAGAGTTGAGCAGCATAGGTACCTTGGTTTGATTTTCACAAGTGATCTTCGCTGGAATCATCACATAGGTTATGTGTGTGCAAGGGCCAATAACTCTCTCTGGTGTCTTAGGCGCCATTTGCCGTTTGCAACACAAAAACAAAGTGTTTAGCGTATAAAAAGCTAATTAGACCAATAATAGAATGTGCAAAAATGGTCTGGGATCCTTTCTGTGTTAGAAACATATCAAAAATTGAAAAATTCAGTGTCTAGCAGTCCGGTGTATATTAAAAAAAATATCGGTGGACGGACTCTCCTTCTCAACTGCGTGGACTAGCAGAGCTACCCACGGTGCAGGCTAGGACTAAATACGAGAGACACAAATATCTTTACCTAATTAATAGTCATCATGTTCACATAAGGTATGCTGACTATTTTGATATTCTTCGCAGTGAAGCTTCCATACATCGCCATTGAATGTTTATTCGTGCTCCTGCTTTTTACACTGATTGTTATAAGTATAGCTTCTTCCCATGAGCTATCAGTGAATGGAATTCTTTATCGGGAGAAGCCGTTTCATGCTCATCCACGGATTCATTCTTAAAACTCATAGCTCATAATCTCATTTTCTAACTAACAAAGCTTTATTTGCCTCTTCATGATCTGGTGCATTTATTTTATTATATGGTTTTGCTTCTTGATTGAATTCATTTTGTCCATTTATCTGTTAGTTCTGATTATACAAGATAATTATATATGATTCTAAAATGATTATATGTATTTGTATTTCACTCAGTCTTTAAAATAAAGACTGAGTGAAGTGCGTAATCGTGGCTTTGCATAGGATAGTATATATAACATGCGTTATGTGGTTTCACCTCCCTTGAATGCCAAGTACGTTCTCGGTATGATCGTCTTTTATAATCCAGTAATCATGCCTCACCAATCCTCGAGATTAGATTAGGCTAGGCTAATTAGGTTAGGCTGAGAACCGCGCACAGCACTAACGAAATGAGATTCCGAATCGCTAAACATCATATCGGCTCTGAGTTCAGTGCGCGTGACATTTTCCTTAGTACGGTCATCGTTTTCCCACTAAGAACCAGCTGCTGCCTAAACCTTATTCTGTACTGCAAATTCACATGCGCATATTTTGAATATAATGCCTTCGTTGAGCGCTTTGCGCAGTCTCGAAAAGACAACGACATAAGTCACCGTTGCCTTAATATGATTTCTTAATATTATTTTAACACGAAAGTGTATTATGCTGGGGTCCACCAAGACTTTTATGACGTATTTCCGACACGGAAATGCGTCAGTGAAATGGGCACTATCAGATGGCAAAAAAAACTACAAGAAAGTTCCGTAAACGGGAGTCGAACCTACGACCTCTCGGTCCGCCACGATAGGTGACGGATGCTCAAACCCCTGCGCAGGCGAACCCCATACAGGCAGGAGCCTTCCCGAACGCGCCTTTTATCTCTCACACTTACCTCTCACAGTGCTCTTGGTTCGCGGGGTGGTGTCGTCGTCTGGGAGCGGTTGAGTGAGGTAGTGCATGGCTCCCTCGATTAGCTCCGGTAACGCGCCGTTGCACCGTTGCTACAGCTGTAGCAATGGTGCAACGACGCGTTTGGAAAGGTGCCGAATGGGCACGTTTCCAAACGTGTAATTGTGTGAACGCCTTAACAAACAACGAGGTAGCAGCTTTAGCCTAAGCCTCGCTCACAGCATTCATCCATATTAAAAAAATAGCTATGTGACGCTAGCCTGGCTTTCACACCATGATCCCTGCGCGAACTCTGAGAAAGGACGGCATTACTACAGGGGAGACCGACGCGCTTCGTATTTCCCGTCGCGTTTCACGCCCGACCATGGTGTGATCTTTCGGTTAACTCTTCAACATTCCGCGGGATGGTGACCTTGGCCGAAGCTCAGCGCCCACTAACCGACGCCCTTCTGATTGTCACACCGCTTTCTCTAATTACGCTCTCCCCGTCTAATGAAACGGCCTGAGCAACACTAGCAACGGCGCGTTGCCGGAGCCAATCTCGGAGGCCATGAGTAATAAATGGTGACACTAACGAGCATCGGCTGCGAGCGTTTCGGTAGCCTCAGTGCGGCGGAGGCTTTCGCAGAAGTTTTGTAGAAAACTCTATCGTCGGTGAAATGCTGCGTCCACGGTGATTCGATTCGGTGACGACGCAGTTACGCGATTCGCCTTTCGCGTCAGCGTGTGACGCCTCCTCGCCATCGTAATACCGTTTCCAAATGAACTAACGGTGTTTCTCCTCCGCCTACTGATTCTAGTACACTGGCACCGATTACTAGGAAGCGCACACCTTGCCGTTTCTCTCCTTAATTAACGACAGTTTGAAAGAGTGCATGTCGAGTACTAGTGCTTATGTGTATGTTGAAGCCATCTTTGCGCGGGATTCACCGTACTGTGTGTCCGGGTTTATGTGTACTTAAGCTACCACACAGGCTTAATCTTGATTTATCTTCAAAGGTGCGCTTAGTGAGCACAAACGACACAAACGAAAAAGTACACGACATAAGGCAACGAGCGCAAACTACCAACTGGTTTATTGTCTGAAAAAACGTAGCCCCAAGAAAGAGGTGTGTCAAACGAGCATGCGCAGATGCTCATAAGAAGGCAAACGGGGCAGCGCGAAAATGAGCAGGGGGCGGGGGTACGGAAGAAAAGAAAAGGTGAAAAAGGAGGGTAAGGAGTTGAACTGGTATAGCGCATTACGGGGAAGAAGAAACGGCCGAGCAGACCGACACAAGAGGACAGAGCGCTAACTTCCAACTGCTCGGCCGTTTCTTCTTCCCCGTAATGCGCTATACCAGTTCAAGTACGACGAACCAACTCGCCCAATCTTCAACACTTGAGGGTAAGGAGGGAACGCGACCCGGAGAAGCAAGATCGAATCAAAATCGTGTGGTAGGTCATACGTCGGACAGACGGGACGATGCCTTAATCTAAGGCTAGGAGAGCATCGGTACGCTTGCCAGCAGCTAGCAGCCGCTAGTAACTTAGCGGCACATTGCAAGAAATGTTCATGTAAAGTCTTCTTCGAAAGAACAGCTGTAGTAGCCCGCTCCGCAGAAAAAACGGTCCGAGAAATTTTTAGAGAGATTGAAAATTATGGAAGAAGGCGAAGAAGCTTGTGTTAGTGCCCCTTCTATCGTCCTTACAGCGGCTGAGGTAGATTTCGCGAAAATTACAAGCTAATTTTAATTCGACCTTTCTTCTCCGGATCGCGTTCCCTTCTTACCCTCCTTTTTCACCTTTTCCTTTCTTCCATACCCCCCACCCCTGCTCATTTTCGCCCTGCCCCATTTGCCTTCTTATGAGCATCTGCGCATGTTCCATTGACACACCCCTTTCTTGGGGCTACGTTTTTAACACGAAAGTGTTTTATGCCGGGGTCCACCAAGACTTTAGTGACGTATTTCCGTCACGGAAATGACGTCGAAAAAATGTCCACGATCAGATTGCAAAGAAAAAAACGTTCCGTCAACGGGCATCGAACGCACGGCCGCTCGGTCCGCAACAAGACATGCTGCGCTTTGCGTTTCCCTCTAGTCCGGCCGCGGTGTTCAATGACATTCTAGCATGCCGCGGGATGGCGACCAAGTTCTGCGTCCAATATGCGACACTCTTCTGGCTATCACACCTCATTCTCTGATTACGCTTTCACCGTTAAGTACTACAGCTACTACAGGGGTTTGTTTAATCATTCAACATGGACGTTAGTCGTCGGAATGGAGATGTACCACCAATCATCAAAGTGGGTGCATCCACGTCAAACGGTGCTATAGCTGCCACACATCAATATACATTGCGCAAACTCTCTTATACCAATGTACAGTAAACATTCAGTTACTTCTGCCAGGGCACGCTTTACTTTCGTGTTATTCCGATTCCTATGACGGAGGGATCAACCATCTTTTTTCCGACAAAAAACCAGTTGGTAGTTTGCGCTGTTTGCCTTATGTCCTGTACTTCTTCGTTTGTGTCGTTTGTGTTCACTAAGCGCACCTTTGAAGATCAATTAACACCAACTAGCCCAACTTATAGCTCTTCTTAATCTTGATCATTGACGTTAGTCGTCGGGATGGTGTGCCACCAGGCGTCAGCGTAGGTGCGTCCACATCAAACGGCGCTATAGACGGCAAATACCAGCATACATTGTGGAAGCTTTCATTTATCAATGTACATTGGACATTGAGCTACTTTTGTAAAGACACGTTTCACTTTCTTGTTATACATATTCCTATGACGGAGAGACCAACCATATTTTTTGCAGTGGTTGTGGACAGTCATGCACGGCATAGCTGGCGAAAGCGTTCGCAGAGTAGGGTTGCAGAGCAAACAAAAAACATAGTTGATCCACCCGTCATAGGAATCCATATAAAACGAAAGTAAAACGTGTCTTTAAGAAGTTGTTAAACGTTAATGTTTAATGTTTACTGTACATTGATATAAGATAAGAGAGCTTGCTCAATGTCTATCGGTGTTTGGCAGCTATAGCACCGTTTAACGTTGATGCACCCACATTGACGCTTGGTGGCATGTCTCCATCCCGACGACTAACGTCCATGATCAATGATTAAACAACCCTTTATGGCAGCTGTAGTAGTGAACGGTGACAGCGTAATCAGAAGCAAGGTCTGGGTACGGGCTAGTTGGTATTCCATTTTTTAAATTGTGATCACAGCGCAAAGTAAGACACGAGACAGAGAGCAACGAAGACGAGCACAGAGGCAGCGCTCGTCTTCGTTGCTCTCTGTCTCGTGTCTTACTTCGCGCTGTGATCACAATTAAAAAAAAGCGTAACCAGAGAAGGTGGTGTGACTGCCACAAGAGCGTCGCTGATTAGACGCAGTACTTAAGCTGGTAGTACTTAAGATGGTATCTAAGACGCAGTACTTAAGATGGTATCTGATTGTTGTGAGCCTGCCCTTTTGCGCATGTCTATACCTCTGTATTGCATTGCACAAAACGTTATCTGTTCGCTGTTTGCCTCGCTTTCTGCGCATGCGTTTGCATCAGGCACGTAGCCAGGATTTTTTTTCGGGGGGGGGGGAGGGGCCCAAGGCCTAATTATTCGAAAGAAAGTCTTTTCATGGCAAAAAGAAAAAAAATTGCCCGGGAACATAAAAGGCTGGACGAATTTCGGGGGGGGGGGCGCCCCCCCCCTTGCCTACGTGCCTGGTTTGCATATATATATACTACTGCAGTAAATTTGTAATAAACAGTCGAAAGTTGGCGCTCCCCTTAACCCTCCCCTTGTGTTTTATTTGCGCGAAATAGCCACTTCCGTGGCTTCCGAAAGAACATGAACCGACTAGCCCAACAATGTGTGCTTCTGCTTAAGCTAAGGCCGCCATCCCACCGCATGTTAAACAGTTATTGAACACCACGGCAGGATTAAAGGAAAACGCAATGCGCGTTGTGCCAACCCTCTAGCCCGGCCGCGTTTTTTTCTCGGGGCGAGCGTAAAGGGGTATTCAGACGGGGGAGAAATGCTCGGGGGGTAAAGGCGGACCCTAGTGACGTCAGCTCGCGAGGAGAAGTCTCCACAAATGCCCCCCACTCACACGGACGAGGCAAACGGAGGGGGAGACCAGTGTTACTAGACTACTCTGGTGGCTTGCACCACCCGTTTGACGAGCTACAGACGACCATCCAGCTGCAGACTGGACACCCACTGCCGCTCTCTGCAGGAGCAAGTGCAACAATGTGGCCAAACAAGAGCCCGAAATTCCGCCACATCCCCCACCGCATGGGGATCGTTTGTCCTTTCGGGGAAAACGTCCCCGTCTCCTCCGAAGAGGCGCGGGGGGGTCACGCCCACTCGTTAATCCGTGACGTCGCGGTCACGTGATACGCAACCCCCCCGTCTCCCCCGAGCATTCCTCCCCCGTCTGAATACCCCTTAAGCGGGGAACACGGTGTTACAGCGAGGCGAGGCAGGCGTGCGTCGCCGAGCTATATTTAATATGGATGGGCCAGGCCGTGGCTTCAGAGCCATATATAGGCTTCCCAAGCAACGCTTAGCGGCGCTGCTGCTCTTCACAGGCAGCGCCATCTCTGGAAGGAAAAGAGAAACTGGCGTGTTAGCAGCTCGCGTTTTCCCTTCTCTCCACCGCGTTGCCGCTCGCTTCTGTGCACGTGCAGAGCTCTGGCGGCGCCTCACAATGTACCGCCTGCAGTGCGGGTTCAAAAAGATCTCACAGCTGGAGAGGCACTTCCGAAAAGCGAACTTGGTAAAAGGAGAAAGGCTCGTCAATCACGTTAACGGTGAAGAGCAGACGATCGACGACAACGACGCCCGACTCAAAGCGAAATGCATTTCCCAAGTCGCGATTACACCGTGTAGGACGTATACCTCGAGGTAAGTCTCATTCTGTCATGTTAAAGATGAATAATGGTCCACATGCACTCCGAAATGAAGCCGTACACGCTATCGATGTTCTGCGGCGTGGACTACGAATCATATGTTTATTGTTTTGATATGGCATGCTTACAGTAGCAGCCGTGTACTTTCGTGAAGAAACGTTTGCGGCGTGCGAAAAAAAGATTATACGGCCATGGAACTGCTTCCTGAGAAGGTTAGAGTCAAGTCCTCCGTGCCGCTGGAGAATCACCCGCCGATTATGACGCGAGGCAGCTAGCTGAGCTTTAACCACTGTGAAGCAAGATGAACTGCTCGCCTCGTTTTTTCGGCTCTCGCGTCATGCTTGCAGTCTCTTTTTATGATATCGACTTGACAGGCGTATAAAACCTGCTGCGTGAACGCGGCTAGAAAATCGCACAAAGTCAGAAGGTGGTTACTTCAAGGTTGCAATTGCAAAGCATGTATTAAGTGCCAGTTATATTTAGCGGCTTAAATATATATCACCCTAATAAAGTGACAAAAACAAAGCAAACCTGCAGAACGATGTCAAAGCTTGCTGCAAATGCACAGACGTCCGTTCCGGCGTGATAAAGCAGCCTTCCCGACGCGTGAAATGCAGGCGCCGAACTTCTGACGATGTGCCGAGTTCAGTCGAATTCAACCAACCGCGCAATGCTAATGGTATAACGCGAATGTGAACGTTCAACAACGACTGGTAGGTCTCACAAACACGGGGAATCAAAACACAAAGTTGCTTCACCTACAACCGTAACTGGACTTTAACAATACGAGAAGACAGCGAGTAATCATTAATGTAGTCGCTGCGTGCATGCGCCGCGTTACTTACCGATTCAGGTAGTCGGAACGAACGAAAGCGACGAACTCAGACAGCCAAAATAGAAGGCGAGACAGCGCTGTCAGCTATCCACGCTTGCCGCCTTTATTTCTCGTACGACACGCCCGGGAAACGATACAGTTTAACACGTGTATCGCGTGCCTTGGTGTTGTCTGCACTGTTGTGGCTGGCCGCTAAACCGCAATACTTCGGACCACGCTTGCGCTTCCGCGGGGTCGCTTCTGCCATCGCTGAAATGGGCAGCTTCGCACAGCAAGCCTCTCGGTTCAACGTACCCCGCTGACGGCCCCCCACTTACCCGCACCGAGAGAAGAACGCGTGCGCACGTGCGCTACCGCTACTACACTGTACCGCTACCGTGAAAGGGGCTGAGTCAGGCTGAGTCGGCCGCGCCGAAGGTTCAGAGCTTTCCGACAGAGCCGCAGTGCGGCTGGCGGGGCGCTGTCGTCGCGCCGCAAACTTGAGCTTGGGTACAGTGTATTCCAGCTTGGGTTCCGTATACCCTTCGAGAGAGTTTGGCGATTGTTTCATCTCGCCGCTCTCCGAGCTACTCCGAGCTCCGCCCCAGCGCCGCCCTCTTCTCGCGACGTAAACCCTCTCTCCTCGCCGGCGGCGGCGGGCGGCAGTGGCGACAGCGCGGCGCGGAGTCCGGCGCTGCCGCGAGACGCCGGCGCGCCGCACTTACACGATCGCTGAGGAGCGCGCGCAGGTTACTAAGCTCTTGTGCGAAGCCGCGCGTATTCATGGCGACTGCTCCTCGCATTCAAGCGTGAATTTGTTGCGTGCGATGGGCTGCTGTTGCGCGGTTGGCTGTTCAAACAGCAGCGCGCAGGGTTTCCGCCTTTTTTAGGCTTCCGAAGGAAAAGAAGCAACGACGCCTTTGCATCAGAAACATCAGACGCAGCAAATGGACCCCGACCGACTGCTCCGTGCTATTCGAGATACGTACTTGAGTATTTAGCTTGAATATTGCTGGTATTATAAACAGCGTACCATTAACACAAACTTATTATTTGTTGTGCAATGGGACCCTTTCAGGCGCACAAACTTTAAGAATAATTTTGTCACGCTGAAAAAAAGGAGTTTTATGGTTCGCGTTTCAATCGCTTGGGCAGAATGAAATTTTGCAGCGATCACGCTATAAGTGTCAAGCGTGATGTGTTGCGTTTACGTAATTTATCGTGCGTTCTGAGCACGAGCTTGGGTAGTTACCGTGATGATGTGAGGGAAGATTTATTTCGATATCGCAGGTTAGTGCCGCCGCGCGTCAGCTGCGGCGGTTACCTGGCATGTGTTGTGCGTTATGTGGTCTGCGTTTCTGTGGCTGTGTCAGCCTATGTTGTCATTTACCGTTGTGCTGCCGCTTCTGTACATGCTACCAGTTTCACGTTTAATTCGCGCATGTAAATTAATCTGCGCCTCTGTGCTAAGCGAATGTGCCTTGCGCTTTTTAGTCATGCACTTATGGTGCACGATGTCTGTGCTCGTGCAGGAAGCTCTTCCACTATAGCAAGGGGCCCTTATGTGCTCGATGAAATTTCGTGATTAGGAAGTATAGAGCGCGAAGAAGTTGAGCAGAAAAATGATTTTGTAAAGTAAACCAACAGGATGTCCGCTATCAGACTAGCCGAACGAGGTATTGTTTTCATGAAATGTTCGCCGTACACTCTTCATGTTCGCCGTACACTCTTGTCAAGCCATACCAATTTTGGTATATATCAAATTAACGAAACGGCCGCAAGAGCACCAAGACTGTGGCATGTAAATCATGCTGTACATGGCATGCATGTCATGATTTTCATGTTATGACCAGTCATTTATGTTTGTCATACAGTCACATTATGCCATACCAATTTTGCTATACACCCCATGAACGAAACGACCAGGAGAGCACAAATTCGTAGGCGGCTAGATAGGTAGACAGACAGATACGCTCGAAGTTGCAGAAGTTCGCTAAGAAATGCTTCGCATTTAAAAAAAACCAAGATGGACGCAAACCCGCAGGTCTTCATAGCTCGAAAATCCCCGATGATCACGATACTCCCTCATGCGAATTCTGAGCGCAGCTTAATTTGCGTTGAGGCAACGCGAACTGTGTTTGAATTTCTGGCTATCCGCATTGGAACATTCGTTACATATTGTCACAGAAACTGCCAGTGCTCGAGTGTTACGCACGCCACTCTGTGCATTGCAGGCGTCATCGACATCCCCGTCACGACAAGCGAGACAGTAGCAGTGCACCCACCAGCCCTGCATGAGCACGAGCTCAGACCGAAGGGCGAGCACGCATGGCGGAGGAAGAAAGCGATGTTAGAGGCCAGTGGCTCGTGATATCGACAGAATCCACGTTCGCTGTCTTTCGTTCTCGTTCGCTCTATCGGTTACGCCGACTACGCCAACGGCGATGCCGAACAACGCAGGAACAGACGCCTAAGAGCTGCGCTCTAAAAGCACAGCGCGTATCGTAGAACGTCGTGGACTCGAATCGGCGTGCACAACTCAGTTTCACGATGTTTTGGACACGTCTAAGTCACTCCATATTTTACAGCGAAAGCTGTTATGAGATCATTTCACCGGCCGTTTTTGGCGCCGTAGTTGTCCGCCGGCGCCGCTGCCGCCGCTGCCGCCGGTGTCCGTAACCAGTATCGCTCAAAATAAGAGAAAAATTCCAGGATGGAACGAGGTTCAAACCTGGGCCCTCTGCGTGGGAGCCCAGTGTTCAACCTCTGAGCCATGCCGGTGCTTGAAACTGCTTTGCAAAAAGGCCCTATACAGGCTTCATGTCGGGAAGGAACCACATTAGCATGTGCAATATAGCGTGGTAGAAGAGTAAAGTAAGCACCAAGCATCGCACAACGCGAATTCTGTAACCAGGCGTCACACAATGCGAATTGCGCAACGAGTAAGTTGTTGAATGCTTCCAACCCATTACAAAGAGCTCTACCATAATGCTTCATCGTCATCAGGCACAGCATCAACAAAGTGCGCATAATGCCTTACATGCGTTTAGCAGGTACCACGGCTCTCCGTAGAATGACGAAAAATGGCACAGTGCCTGCTGCCCTACTTCTCAAAAATTACAATGATTTATAGCGTAGTGGGTTCCTCGCAAGTGCACTTGTACTGGTTGCCAAGGAAGCCCGTAACGCATGATCCATTTCCTCGGGGTGTCAGTAAAATTGCAATGATCTAGAGCGTAGTGGGTTCCTCGCAAGTGCACTTGTATTTGTTGCCAAGGAAGCCCATAAGCGCATCATCCATTTCCTCGGGATCTCAGTAAAGTCCTTCGCCCCGTCCCCCTCCCCCTCCCGTCTCTCGCCAAGTCAACGTATGTTATACAGCATGACGGGAGAGGCAAATAGCGACCGGGCGTCACCCAATGCAAATTATATAACTGGTGGGCCGTTTAAAGCTTTCAACCCATTACAAAGGGCTGAGCCATAATTCTTCATCGTCATCAGTCGTCGCGTCAACAAAGTGCACATAATGCATTACAGACGTGTAGCTGGTGCCTTGCTTCTCCGCAGAATGAAGAAAAATGGCTTAGTAGGTGCTTCCCAACTTCACAAAAATTGTGATTTATGGCGTAGTGGGTACCTTTCTAGTGTACTTGTATTGTAGCCCCAAGAGAGCTTACGACGGGCTCTAGAAACGCCGCTCTTCCAGCTTTCGCTGTGACTGTGCTGCGCTTTCAGCGCAGGCCTGGAGTTTTTTCATTAAATTTGTATAACAATGTTCTTGCACAATTTCGCTTTCGCAATTTGTTTAGGAGCGCTAGATTTCACGAATGAACAGCGCGTACATAGACTCAGCCGTGCGCCTGTCGCGCGGAAAGACTATATATGGCGGACGCCGCCGGAGCGGAGGCGTGGCGGTGACGTGAACAGCGTCATCTCCGCGCCGCGACGTCACTGCCCCGCCCATTCGCCAGACTCTCCCCATCGACGGCTCTGCGTGGCTTGGGCTAAAGTCGCCACCTTGCGGTGTGTTAAGGCGTTGACAAAATTGCACTTCTATTGGAAATGCGCTGAATGACGGACTCGTAGCAACGATGCATTGCAGAAGCTAATCGCTGAAGCCATGGTCATAATGAATTACCCCGCCGACCGAGCACTGTGAGAGGAAAGTGTGAGGTAAAAAAGACGCGTCTGTAAACCCTTCATAGTGTGTGACCGTGTATCAGTGGACAGCGTACCCGGCAACTGTTGTCGTGGACCGAGAGGTCGTGGGTTCGACTGCAGTGGATAAATCTTTTTTTAGGGGCGTAGCTCCTCTTAGTTTAACCTTGTCCCATGTCAGGCGTAACCGCGGCAGTATCTTCCGAATAGTATAATAGATGGCGCTCTCCCATAGAGATGCATGCAAACTGCAGTTGGGTGACGATATACTAGATGGCGCTGTCCCATAGAGATAGAAAAAAATTAAAAAAAAATAAAAGTAAAGAAATATAAGAAATAAAAAAAATAAAAAATGAAAATAAGAAATAAATAAAAATATTAAAAACTTAAAGAAATAGAAAAATGAAAAAAAGAAAAAAAGAAAAAGAAAAAATAATCAAAACGGCGTATCGCTTTGATTACTGCTGGGCGAAACCACTGAACATTTCACGCTGTACACATGATTGCTTCAGGAGCTTCGCCCAAGCTCTTCATCATTCACCCGTGGATATGCTGTAATTTTTTCTTTTATGTTGTTCTTTGCCATCTGATCGCATGAATTTTTTCGACATCATTTCCGTGACGGAAATAGGTCACTGAAGTCTTGGTGAATCCCGAATAAAACACTTTCATGTTAAGAACTAAGCAATAAAGAATTTGCTTGTTTAGGAAGAGCAGCACTTTGTCCATCCCGAATGTAGCCATGTTCGGTCTACTTAAACACGAACAGTTTTATCATAGGGATATCAGGAGAATGAACGAGCTTCATCAGAATATCGAAGAGCTTCAAAAAAAATCAGTAGTGTACTTGAACGCTGCAACTACGGGAATACAGACGCACTTTACGGAAAAAGCACTATACCCGTCTACGCTGAGTTGCTTCACCGCTACAGAGCACGAAATAAATCATATTTTCATCTTGCTACGAGTTGTCATATAACTTTGGCCAAAGTTGCCCAGCAGTGTGTTTTCAAAATGGGGCCTGATCACTCAAGGTGCCAGCTGAGAAAGAGGCTTAAGCTGCCTCACGTTCTCTAATATGACCACATGGCATACGAAGCGCCTAGTGAGAAGCAAGCACTTTCTTTCTCTGTGCAGTTGGCTCAGTGCAGTTGGTTCATATAACGTCGGCTTAGTGGTTAGGTGCGGGGAAACCAGCGAAACTCAAAAACAAGGACGAAGAAGGCACATTCAAGCACACACTATCGCCGGACTTGCAACCAATTTATTGACGCATCCACGTATATATATACACGTCACCCCGCGCACGCGCGCACGCTACAACATGAAGCCTATCATCCACCCGCTAATCAGCCACACCCTGAAAGAAACAGCCACTCCTTTTCTGTGATATGCACAGAAGGTTCGCTAATACAAACGTGTCCAGTCTTTTTGATATAGTACGCCTCAAGCACTCGCGTTCAATCTTTGATTTTCCCCTGCCTAGAATGCAGGTCAGGTGAAACAAAAGCTCGCAACCTTTACAGTCCTTCACATGCACCGCTAAGTTGCGCCCTGTGCCCGACACAATAAGCATGCTCTTTGAGGCGTTCATTTATGCACTGCTCGGTCTGCCCGGTCTGCCCGATATAAAGTTCGGTGACTTTTTGCAGGCAGAATTGCGCTCGCCGCCGGCTGAGATACGGGCGCAGAGGCCAGAAAGCTTGCGTGGGGCTGAGAACACTAGGGTCACACCAAGCTTTTGCGATACTCGTTTTATCTCGTGAGACGTCCTGTGAAAATACGACATCAGCTCGATGTTTCTTATGATGAAAAAATCCGTAAACAGGGGGTGGGTGCTCGAGCCGACGTTTCGACAAGGGGACGTGTCTTCTTCAAGGCTGGAAATGATTTCCTTAGCTATCGTGTGTATATGCGTCGTGCCCTCTCTACGACAAGGGAGAAGGGAAGCGCTCCCCTTAACCCTTCCCATGTTTTTTTGCGCGAAATAGCCACAACCGTGGCTTCTGAATGAACATAAGCCGACTAGCCCAACAACGTGTGCAACTGCCACGAAGGGCAACTGCCAGAGTGGGGGTGAGGGAGGGAGAGGCCACCGTGACGTCTTGCGTGAGTCATAAGGAAGGCGCAAAAAAAGAAAAAGAAGAAAAGAAAACAGTGCGGGGGGGGAGAGGGGAGGGGATACGTTTCGCTGTATGATTGTCAGTGAAAGCACGTGGCATTTTAACAATAGTAGCTTCGAAATTCCTAGAAGAAGGGCTTGACTCTCATTGGTTTTCGTTGTGTATGTACCATACCGAATAGATTCAAGACACCCTTAGAAATGTTACCCCCTTAGAAACGTTAATACCTGCTGGCTGGAGTGTATTGAACTTGTGAATAAGGTATGACTCTGTATATTTACTGTCTCTTGGGCACCGGAAGTTTGACTGAACTATGTAAAGTTTGAGATCTTCGAAGTTGTGACCTGCTACATTAAAATGCTGTGCCACTGCTTTGGTAACTTCGCCGTGTGCGCGATGCCCGTTTAATCTAACATTAACAGGTTGTCCCGTTCGGCCAATGTACCGTTTTTGACAATATGAACATTCGATCATGTAGAGACCGTTTGAACTAGTGCAGGTAAAACTAGATTTTATACCATGGACGTAATCACTTCCGGTGCTTTTAACTATAACGCCATCTTGAAGGTGAAGACAATTAAAACAACACTCTGACCACGATTAAAAGCAAATAAAAGCACGACGTTTCGGCCCCCGTACGGGAGCCTTGTTCACAAGTGAAAAATGACTGTGTGAGCGGTCCGGTTATGTATGTTATAAAATGTGACGTAAGCAACTTGTGTAGGCGTGTGGAAAGTTTCCGTCATTTCGATTGAGTGTGTGCGCCGTTGTCTGGATCGTGATAGATTCGAGATGAAGCCGAGATGACCAGTTCTTTTCTCTTTCGGTTGTCCGGGTCCTAAGTCCATAAGCTGTCCGGGTAGCTTCATCGGGTGCTGCGACCACTTGTCGGCAAAAGCAACACATACGTCCGACATTCCGATGACTTCATAGACAAGGTGCGCGACATCGCCCTCGAGGGTGGCGATATCCTGGTGTCCTTTGACGTCCAGTCTTTATTCACTAGCATACCTAAGGGCTCGGCAGTTGACGTGTAGAGCGCGCGCAGGGGAACCGAGAGCTACAACATCTGGTTAGGAACTGTTTATTCGTTTCCCAAAAGCGCGAGCAGGCGCGCAGGGCGATGCGAAAGGGAAAGAGGAGAAATAGGAGAGAAGGAGCGCGGTTCGAGTTGTCCCCTCTTCCCCGCGCCCCCGGACCGGCGGCGGCGGCTTAGCAAGAGAGTTTTTATTTTGTTTCCTTGCGATGGCCGCAGGCGCCGGTTCCGGGGCGCGACGTAAGAGGATGCGCTACAGAGCTCCCCCCCAAGTGAGGAGGCCACTGCGACGAACGATTACCATTTCCGCGGTCAAAGTGGGCCCCAGTGAACCCTGAGCGCAGGACGGGATGGGGATGAGTGACAAAGGGACAGAGGGGAGGGGGGCACAGTGAGGCAAGATGCCGAAACAGAAGAGAGCGCGTTTTCACTGTACGCTGGCTTCAGCCGCTCGAGTGCTATAGTCTCACGCGATCCATTCATGTCCACAACAAAGTTCGAGGGGAGACGCTCCAGCACGGGGAAGGGTCCGAGGTAATGAGGCTGCAGCGAAGCACGCACAGGCCCGTACCGCACAAACACGTGTGATGCTCTTTCTAAGTCTGGCATGATGTAAGCTGCCCGGGCTGGTTTGGACGCGTCGGCTGCGGTCGAAGATTCCGGAAAGCTGTGCGAAGCAGGCTCACATATTCGCTGGCTGTAGGAGCGCTTGAGGTTGCTGTGGCGTCGAAAAAGTCGCCGGGGAGGCGAAGTGTGGTGCCATAAACAAGCTCTGCTGTGGCTCCCCACAGCTCTTATTTGTATGCCGATCGGATGCCCAGAAGAGTGAGGGGAAGTGTCTCGACCCATTTGTTTCGGGACCCGTGCGCTGTCAATGCCGCTTTGAGGTGCCGATGAAAGCGTTCGACGAGGCCGTTTGTTTGGGGGTGGTAAGCAGCTGTTCTCAAACAGGCCGTTCCAAGGAGCTTTAGAAGTTCTGCGAAGAGCGATGACTCAAACTGGCGGCCACGGTCAGTGAGTATTGTTGTCGGGCAGCCAAACCGTGCAACCCAAGTGGAGACGAACGCTTCGGCGACTGTGGCTGCTGTAATGTCAGCAAGTGGCGTTGCCTCGGGCCACCGGGTGAAGCGGTCAACGCATGTCAACAAATACCGGTGGCCTTGAGAAGGTGGAAGCGGTCCGACAATGTCAACGTGCACCACCGCGAACCGTTCATCAGGTTGCAGGAAGCGGCGGGGTGGCGGTACCGGGTAGCGGTGAACTTTAGCACGCTGGCAAGGTGCACATGCGCGCACCCAATCGCGAACGTCCGCGTTCATGCGAGGCCAGACGAATTGAGCCGCGATGAGCTTTTGCGTTGCGCGAATTCCAGGGTGGGCGAGATTGTGCAGTGAGTTGAAGGCTTGCTTGCGAAAGGCGACGGGTAGAAATGGCCGTGGTGTGCCTCCTGAGGTGGAGGTATCACAAACAATGGGTACACTCTGAAAGGTCACTGGCTCCAGTTGCAGAGAGGTCGTCGCGTTGCGCAGATATGTCAAGTCCGGACAGCTCTCTTGCGCTGTTGCGAGCTCTCGGAGATTGAATGGAAACGAGGCTGTCGAGCTGTTCGAACGGCTGCGCGTGACGGCGTCCACGCGGCTGAGAGCGTCCGCCGGGGCGTTATCACAGCCGCTGATGTGTCGAATGTCCGTCGTAAACTCCGATATGAAGGAAAGCTGGCGTACCTCGCGTGGAGTGTATATGGACTCGGAACGACCGATGGAGTAGTCAGGGGCTTGTGATCGGTGTAGATGGTGAACGATCGGCCTTCGAGCAGGTGGCGGAAATGGCGCACGGACAGGTACATGGCGAGGAGTTCGCGGCCGAACACACTGTAGCGGGTTTGGGCGGGGTTCATGCGTCTAGAGAAGAAGGCAAGAGGTTGCCAGTCTCCATCAACTTCTTGTTGAAGAACCGCTCCCACCGCCGAGCTGGATGCGTCGGTCATGAGCGCCAATGAAGAGTCCGGATTTGGGTGAACGAGGAGGGTGGCTTCGGCCAAGGCACGCTTAATTGAAAGAAAGGCGTCCTCCGCGGCACTGTCCCATGCTAGTGGTGTGGCAGACTGCTGTTTGCCGCAAAGCAAACGATCGAGTGGTTCCAGTAGCGCGGCACAGTTTCTTACGAAGCGTCGGTAAAAATTCACCAGACCAAGAAACTGGCGGAGCTTGGTAAGCGATGTCGGCTTGGGAAACTCTACGATTGCATTCACTTTGTCGGGAAGTGGGCGGATGCCGTTGGTGTCCACATAATGGCCGAGTGCGAGAGCGTGCACTCCGAATTCACTCTTCCCGCTGTTGATGACGATTCCGTTGGTTGCAAGCCTCTCAAAGAGAAGCCGGAGGTGTTGCACATGCTCTTCGAAGGACGAGCTTGCTACAAGCAAATCGTCGACGTAGGCAAACACGAACGGTAGTCCACGTGTCACTGTGTCAATGAAGCGCTGTGAAGTTTGCGCAGCATTTCGGAGTCCGAATGGCATACGCAGAAATTCGAAAAGGCCGAATGGTGTCGTTATGGCTGTTTTGGGGATGTCTTCTTCAGTCACGGGGATTTGGTGGTATGCACGAACAAGATCGATTTTGGAAAATATGGTGGCACCGTGCAGAGCAGAGGTGAAATCTTGGATGTTGGGCAGTGGGTACCGGTCAGGGACGGTCTTGGTGTTCAGGAGCCGGTAGTCTCCGCATGGTCTCCAGTCACCCGACTTTTTAGGGACCAGGTGGAGGGGGGATGCCCAACTGCTGGATGACGGTCGAATTATGCCAAGTTCCAACATGTGCTCGAACTCAGCACGGGCCACTTTGAGCTTGTCGGGGGCAAGGCGCCGTGGACGGCAGAAAACAGGTGGGCCGGATGTTATTATATGGTGCTGAATGTCGTGAGCAACAGGTTGAGTCCAATCTGGTGGGGATGTCAGGGATGGGAATTCATTTATCAAGGCGGCGAACGGTTCTGAGGCTACTGCAGCGCAGGAAGGTGCCACATCAGTAGTTGCGCCCGCAGCGATACCTTGGACAGACAGGCTCGTGGCTGAGTCCAGGAGACGTTTGTGTCTGAGGTCGACAAGGAGTCCATGCTTGGCAAGAAAATCGGCCCCTATTATTGCGGACCCGACGTCGGCGACTAAAAACACCCACCGGAACAGTCTGCGAAGCCCCAGGTTCAGCGTGAGGGAACGTTGTGCGTACACAGGAATGCGAGTGCCATTTACAGCTTGAAGGTATAAAATGGCAGGCAAAGTACGTTCTGACCTTGCTGCAGGAAGGACGCTGACCTGGGCTCCGGTGTCGATGAGAAATTTCTGTCCTGTGGTGTGATCGGCGACGTGGAAGAGGCGACATTCCTCGAGGCCCTGACCACTTGTCGCCGCTAGTGGTCGGCCGGCGGGTTTCCCGTCCAAGCACATGGCAACAGGCAGTGGCGAGCTTCGGCTCCAAAACGGCGATGGTAGTAGCACAAGCTTGGGCCTGTAGACGCACTCCGATTACGTTCTCCGGCACGGTGGGGGGTTGAGGATCGGCCACGTTGTCGCGAACGGCGTGGAGCATAGTCTTGTCGCGTGGCTGCCACGATTATTTCTTCGAGCCTGTCACAGAGGTGGTCGATGTGGGAAGGCGAGGTGGTAGCGGTTGTCAAATTAGAAGCAGCACATGACGACGGGGGTCGTGTAGAAGGAGTGCTGACGGCAGCGACTTGCAAGTGCTGCGTCGCCACTTCCATGACTTTGTCGGCGAGTGCGGCGAGTGACGGTAAATCCATAGTGGATGCGGTGGCCAGCACCATTTGCACGTTGGACGGCAAGCGTTGGAGAAACAGCTCGCGTAGCACAGCATTGTCCATTGCGTGGGCGCGCGAACCGAGGAGCTGCATCATCTGACGAAGCCGCTGCGTGGGCCTCCGGTCGCCGAGCTCCGCAGTTGAGAGCAACTGCTGAATTCGCGTCCGTTCCGATGCAGCGGTTCTGTCTAGCAGCGCTGCCTTGAGTTCGTCGTAGGGAGCTGCCGGGAGGTTCGTCCTGAAGGAAACCAGTATGTCGGAGACCTCTTCTGCTGCAGTAGGCGGCAGTGCACTGACGACGTGGTGGAATTTTTGCAGCTGCGATGTTATACGGCAGATGTGGAACTGCGATTCCACCTGCAGGAACCAGACGGTTGGGTTGCGCTCCCAGTATTGTGGCAGGCGTAGGGATACTGCAGAGACTGCGTCACCGGGAGCGTCTGCAGTGTGCGAATTCCGGCCGATGTTAGGGGGATCTGCCTGGTCTTGTGGCATGGTGGTTCCTAGTGTCAGTTGTGCGTCCGGCTCTGCGAGGGACATGACTCTAACTTGAATTAAGGGCGTGTATGCAACAGGGTCACCAAATTGTAGAGCGCGCGCAGGGGAACCGAGAGCTACAACATCTGGTTAGGAACTGTTTATTCGTTTCCCAAAAGCGCGAGCAGGCGCGCAGGGCGATGCGAAAGGGAAAGAGGAGAAATAGGAGAGAAGGAGCGCGGTTCGAGTTGTCCCCTCTTCCCCGCGCCCCCGGACCGGCGGCGGCGGCTTAGCAAGAGAGTTTTTATTTTGTTTCCTTGCGATGGCCGCAGGCGCCGGTTCCGGGGCGCGACGTAAGAGGATGCGCTACAGACGCTTGTGTCTCAGCCCTCGAAACTGACGCAACATTGCCCGAGCGTACACCTATTGAAGTCCAGGATTTGCGGCGCCTCTTGACGTTTTGCCTCGACAACACGTACTTCGCATTCGGGGGTTGCTTCTACAAGCAGGTACACGGAACAGCAATGGGTGCCGCCGTCTCAGTAATGGCGGCAAATCTGACGATGCAGCGTCTTGAACAACGCGCACTCGGCTCATTTTGTCCTGCCCCCAAGACCTTTTTACATTATGTGGATGACTGCTTCAGCATAATTAGGAAGGAGGCATTGAATGCATTCACTGAGCACCTGAACGACATGAATGCAGCAATCAAGTTTACCGTAGAGGAGGAGCAGCCCGGTAAACTTCCTTTCCTAGACGTCCGCGTCAAGCGCGAAGGAGAAGGCCTGTCGTTCAGTGTCTACAGAAAAAGCACCCGCACGGGTCGCTGTTTGCATTTCAATTCCGTGAACCCGGTTTCCCACAAAAGGTCCGTGGTCACCTCGCTGATGAATCGCGCAAAGAGAGTTTGCGTAAAATCAGAGGACTTCACTGCCGACATGGAGCATGTGCATCGGGATCTCTCCCAAAGTGGCTACCCTGACTCGTTCGTGCACTCCGTGGAACGTGAGCTAGCACGTTCGCCACGTTATGAAAACTCGCGCCCAAGAAAACGTGCTTCTGTGCCATATATTCCTGGCATCAGCGAACACCTTGCGCGTAGGGATGGTAAAATCGATGAACGATTAATCGAGTAATCAATTAAAGATCCACGATTAATCGATTATTCGTAATCGATTTCCGCCTTTCGATTAATCGAATTCATCGATTAAAGCTATTCGATTAATCGATTACGGCACCCCCACTCCCGCTGCCAACCTCGCCCCTTGGCCGGAGCGCATGACTTGACAGACGCCGTGCACATCGCCTCTCTTTCACTGCCTTCACTACAGCGCATATTTCTGCGCTAGCAGATCGAGCCCGCAGCTGGCGGCGGCCATACCCCATAGAGAAAGATATGAACTCGCCCTGAACTCCAAGCACTCCTTAATGCTTCAAGCCCGGGCAGGAGGCGGCTCCACCCCATCGAGGCAGAAATGAACTTGCCCTCTTTTCTCCGGCTCACAGTCGTGCTGCTGCTATTAGCCCCGAGCAACGCCTCCTCTAGAAAGATGCCTGCCGCGTGAGCCAAAAACCTCCTGCCCTACCCTTTCCCTCCTTCACCGTTTCTGATGAGGTCAGTAGCTGGCGATCCTTGCGGTGGCCGCTTGCAACACACATTTGCGCATGCGCACATTACCCCCCTCGACGTCACACTACGTCAGCCCCATTAAAAAATCCGGCAGATCCCACGCACTGTGGGAATCGATGTAATGCGAAGCAGCGAACAAAGAGCTGTATACATCGCCTTGCTTCTCTTTGAGCCAAATGAAATCATTCATGCCATGGTATCTAGTCCACCATATATCGCATGTTTGCCATGCACGCATGCATGCACAATCTAGTGTATACCCAGGCCCGTAGCCAGGGGGGGGCAAGGGGCCCAGGCCCCCCCTCCCCAAAATTTTGATGACACATGGTGTTTTATCAAAAATAAATCATGAAATAGCGTTTTTCTCAAATAGTCAAGATTTTCAGCAAGTACCCCCTCCCCCCCGAAAAAAAATTCCTGGCTACGGGCCTGTGTATACCATGCCACTGAAACGTATATTCTGGTATATACAATGCATGACCTATCATTTATATTCAACACGCACTCGTGTCATGCTATACCAATTTTGGTATATATCCAGTTAACAAAACGGCCGGAAGCGCATCATTACAGTATCATGTAAATCATACCGTACATGACATGCATAACACGATTCGCATGTTAAGACCTGTCATTTATGTTCGTCATGCAGTCATATCGCGCAATACCAATTTTGGTGTATATCAAACGAGAGAATTGGCCACGAGTGCACCATGAGTGTGGCATGTAAATCATGCCATACATGACATGCATATCATGGTTTTCATGTTACCACCTGTCACTTATGTTCGTCATAGAGTCGCGTCGCGCAATACCAATTTTGGTGTATATCAAACGAGCGAAATGGCCGCGAATGCACCATGAGCAAAACATGTAAACCATGTCGTACATGTCATGCATGTAATTATTTTCCTGTTACGACCTCTCATTTACGTTCGTCACACAGTCACGTCGCACAATACCAATTTTGGTGCATATCAATTTAGCGAAACGGCCGCGAGTGCGCCGTGAGCTTGGCATGTAAACCATGTCGTACATGACATGCATGTCATGATTTTTATGTTACCACGTGTCAGTTATGTTCGTCATACAGAAATGCCTCGGCATACCAGTTTTCGTACATATCCATTCATTTAAACAGGCCGCGAGCGCCCCGGGACCATGTCATGTAAATCATGCTGCACATGACATGCGTCTCATGATTTGCACGTTAGGACCTGTCATTATGTTCGTCATGAACTCTTATCGTGCCATACCGATTTTGGTGTATATGAAATTAACGAAACGGCCTCAAGAGCTCCAACGCCGTGGAATGTAAATCATACTGTTCATGACATGCATGTCATGATTTTCATGTTTTGACCTGTCATTTATGTTCGTAATAAAGTCATGTTACGCCACACCAATTTTGGTATACATCCGATTAACGAAACAGCCAGGAGAGCACAAAGTCGTAGGCGGCTAGATAGATAGATAGATACGCTCAAAGTCGCAGAAGTTCGCTAAGAAATGCTTCGCATTTAAAACAATAGGGGAGAACGTGGCGCCATCTCTCGACAAGCGACCACAACTCAAGGCAGGACGGCTACTGTGGGATAGCCATCGACGCCGCAGGCATGTTTCTAGAGGAGGCGTTGTCCCGAGAAGTTGGAGTGGCGCCGCCTGGCGGGCGGCCTGGGTGACGTCACGGCACGGACTCTTCGTCGACTGCCGTGGCGTGCCTACATAAGACGCGCCCGCTTCGTAGGCTGTTGCGCCGTTAGCGTTCGCTTTTTGCTTGTCTCACGCTTAAGATAAATGATAAAAAAAACACGGTTGATCCCTCCGTCATAGGAATCGGAATAACATGAAAGTAAAGCGCGCGCTTACAGAAGTAACCGAATGCGTACTGTACAAATTGATATAAGAGAGTTTGCACAACATATATTGATGTCTGGCAGCTAATGGCGCCTTTTGACGCGCATGCACCCACTTTGATGATTGGTGCTACATCTAAATCCGTACGAGTAACGTCCATGTTAAATGATTACACAAACCCTTGTGGTAGCTGTAGCAGTTAACGGTGAAAGCGTAATCAGAGAACGAGGTGTGATAGCCAGAAGAGCGTCGCATATTGGACGCAGAACTTGGTCGCCATCCCGCGGCATGTTAAAATGTGATTGAACACCACAGCCGGACTAGAGGGAAAGGCAAAGCGCGTCGTGCCGCCCCGATAGCCCGGCCGCGATTTTTCTCGGGGCGAGCGCGTGAACATGGAACGCGGTGTTACATCCAGGTGAGGCAGGCGCGCGTCGCAGAGCTATATGCTCAGCGAGGCCGACGCTTTTACGACGCTTGGGCAAAAGTCGCCACCTCGCGGTGTGTTAAGGCATTGACAAAATTCAACTTCTATTGAAAACACGCCGAATGCGACGGACGCGTAACGCGTTGCAGGTGCTAGTCGCGGAGGCCACAGCAATGACGAATTACTTTAGCTTACCACTCCCAGAGGTCAACACCACCCAGCCGACCGGGAGAGTGGTAGATATAAAAGGCGCGTTCGTGAAGCCTTCAGAGTCTGTGATCGTGGCGCAGTGGATAGCGTACCCGGCATCTGTTGCTGCGGACCGAGCGGTCGTGGATTCGATGCCCGTTGATGGTACGTTTTAGGGGCGAAGCTCCTTAAGGCGGCACCCGTTCGTCCCTCGTAGTCGTAGTGCGTAACCAGTCTTACGCTTTGACCTCCAAGGTGGTGCCGGTGGGAGATTTTTCCTGTGCGTTGTTGAACAATAAAAAATTCGCAGCGTTAGCTAAAAGCCGACTTCTTCTGTCTCTCATTCCCATTAGCAGCCATTCTTTACCTCCAAGGTAGTGCCTGGTGAGATTTCTCCTGTGCGTGATTAAACAATAAAAATTTTGTTCAAAACGCCGTTGATTGATGAAATAAACCAACGAAAGACGCCAGATGTTTTGTAAAAGCAAAACGAAAGAACGCCAGATGTTTCTAAAGCAAAACGAAAAGACGCCAGCTGTTTAACGAAAGACGCCAGATGTTTTCTAAAGCAATGGTTTTCTAAACAATGAAAATTCACAGCGTACATGTAAAATTAAAGTGAGCTGCAAGTCGTCATAACTCGTCGAACCTTTAGTATAAACGCGCCCGATCTCACGTCGGTGATGATGTACTCGGCAGAATTCACGGAAGATTCACGGTTTACCGATGAACCTCCGCAGCTTCGCCCACTCATCATCATTCACTCCGTGGATATGCTGTGATTTTTAGGGGCGAAGCTCCTTAAGGCGGCACCCGTTCGTCCCTCGTAGTCGTAGTCGTAGTGCGTAACCAGTCTTACGCTTTGACCTCCAAGGTGGTGCCGGTGGGAGATTTTTCCTGTGCGTTGTTGAACAATAAAAAATTTGCAGCGGTAGCTAAAAGTCGACTTTTCTGTCTCTCATTCCCATTAGCAGCCATTCTTTACCTCCAAGGTAGTACCTGGTGAGATTTCTCCTGTGCGTGATTAAACAATAAAAATTTTGTTCAAAATGCCGTTGATTGATGAAATAAACCAACGAAAGACGCCAGATGTTTTGTAAAAGCAAAACGGAAGAACGCCAGATGTTTCTAAAGCAAAACGAAAAGACGCCAGCTGCTTAACGAAAGACGCCAGATGTTTTCTAAAGCAATGGTTTTCTAAACAATGAAAATTCACAGCGTACATGTAAAATTAAAGTGAGCTGCAAGTCGTCATAACTCATCGAACCTTTAGTATAAACGCGCCCGATCTCACGTCGGTGATGATGTACTGGGCAGAATTCACGGAAGATTCACGGTTTACCGATGAACCTCCGCAGCTTCGCCCACTCATCATCATTCACTCCGTGGATATGCTGTGATTTTTTTTTCTTTGCCATATGATTGTGTATGTTTTTTCGACGTCATTTCCGTGACGGAAATACGTCACTGAAGTCTTGGTGGACCCCGGCATAAAACACTTTCGTGTTAAAACAGCAGCGATAATGTTCCTGGTAAAACGGTGAGCAACTATTCGTTTTTTTCTGCACAATCGTCAACGGTGCCCGCACCCTGTCGTGAACAATTTGAAAGGGGTGATGAGGTTTGTTGTTGTGCCCCGCTGCTAACCCCAAGGATGGGTTCGACTCCCAGCCACGGCAGCTGCATTCAGATGGAGGCAATAAGCAAGAACATTCCTGTGCTTAGATACAGGAGCACGTTAAAGAATTCCAGGTGGTAAAAATTATTCTACAGCATGCCTCATAGCATGTAGTGGTTTTGACACGTTATACACCATATTCAAATTATTGGGATGCGTCGCTGACAGGCGATTCTTTAAATATGCTGGTTTCGCTTCCACAAGTGTGATTTGTATCGACCGCATCCGCGCAGCTGTGGACAGCGTTTTGCCGGTGTTCCAAGCCCCGCGCACGCGTGATTGCGAAACTATTATTGCTGTCAGACTGTCGTCCTGCAGTATCGTAGCGACGGTTCTATCACGCTCGTAAGTATAGTTCAGATAGCCACCTCATAAATCAATTTCCCTCGCAGTTGATTACCCCTGAGCAGAGGCAACCTGTATGTGGACCTGACGTACGAGACCAATCGTTGCCTCATTGAGGCGAAGGGCGTTTCATTGTTACGTGGGCCACGTCGCTAAGTGCGCCATAGAAACAGTTTATTTCAAATTCCTGGCATTTTTTTTTTGTAAACGGTTACTAAGAGAGCTCCCACGTGAAGTGAACATTGCCATTTGTGACGCGGCGGTAGATCGGACCAGCAGTTCGCGTAAATCGAGGTATATTATTAATATCCGGGGTTTACATCCCAAAACCACGATATGATTATGAGGGATGCCGTAGTGGAGGGCTCCGGAAATTTTGATTCACTGGTCTTCAATAACGAGCACTGACATCGCACAGTAGACGGGCCTCAACCATTTGCTTCCGTCGAAATGCGACTGCCGTGGCCGCTATCGGACCCGCGACCTTCAGATCAGCAGCCGAGCACCGTACCACTACACCACCGTGGCGGACCAAATCAGGGTATGCGACTACATAATCCCTGACGGCTCTTGAGAAGAAACCTGAACATACGATCCAAGTATGCCGACGCCTCGGCATTTCCGAAACCTTTGTGTGTGTGGCAGAATTATTTTGTTTGATTTTCCAAATATGATATGTGATTGTGTACGACAGACACCTGCATCTAGAGCCTCGAGCAGTAGAAAGCGTGTTCTGTCAAATCACCTATGTGATTTGCAGAGGCAGACATAATTAACTTGCACGGTAAACCGCAATGTGGTTAGTAAACTGAAAACTTCCTAATTTCTGATGCAATACTTCGGCCCACATATTTTAACCTCGGAGTCTATGCCATGCTATAATGAAGATTAGCATTAGTATTTTCTTGACACGGATTTCTTGGAGTACGCGGTGATAACAACGAATGTCTTGCGGTCTTGCATTAGCATTTTCACAGTGGTTCTTCTGTTCGCACGGAAGTTTGCCCATCCTAAGCTACATTAGCAAAACTTTCTACAGCGTAGTTAACTTTCGCTAGTAATAAATACTTCAACCTTATACCTTGCCAGATTGGCATCGTGAAAATGAGCAGTAATCGCCACCGTATCGCGAAGGAGCGGGTACACGGCGGGCGCAGAAAGAAGCGACTGTCGGGGGCGGAGCAGGCGCGTCCTTGCCGTGACGTCATTTCGCCGCGACTGCAGCGACGCCAGTGTTCGTTCTCGGGGCTAATACTGCTACTGCCTTCACCTCCTCTCCCTTAAGCTGGTTGAGCGTCGCCTGAGTATACGTGGGGCTTGCGCTGCTTGCGTATTATATTGTGTAATTACTACACATTGGTGGTTATACTGTTACCTTTGGGATGTCATAATGCCGGGCAATCGGAAGAGGAGCGCAGTGTGGTCGTTGTTCGCTGAAGATGAGAAAACGAAGACTGTAAGGTGTAATAAATGTGGCAAGCACTTCTCCAAGCAAGCGACGGAGGCTAAGATATCACCAGCTGCACTCCCACTCTATTCACATGCCAAAGAGCCATCTCCTAAAGAAAGGTGGTAACGACGAAGGATACAGTGTTGAAGAACCCTATCCTGACGACACCAATCCGCCTCTTCAGACAAGTCATCAGTATCTCGCTATTTAGCCAACAGCCATCTCCGACGACGGGTCCCTTGCGTTCAGTGCAGTGTTGCGGAGTTGCCACTTCGGAATTGGAATAACTCCGGAATCATTCCACGTTTTCGCGACCCCGGAATGGAATGAGAATAGAATGGGGGCAAAGCTTGGAGGAGTGGAATGGGAATGGAGTTAAGTGCCTTTTGCACGGAATGGAATTGGAATGGAATTACGTCTTTTTCCGATAATAGAGCACGTTTTCGTCTACGCGCTGTTTTTCAAACTTGAAACATTAGTAAGTCAGAGCCTCGAATTTAACAATAAAGCAGTATCTTTAAAATGGCTTGGCTGATTACAAGCACGGTACATTTATAAGCAACGCGCCTACTACAATTATATAGGCTGTGTTGCTCCGAAGTTTGTCTCTATCCTTCGCATAACCGTGGCTCTATACTGTTGGTATCCGTCGTGCGGAACTACGGCAGCGGCATACCTCCCCGTACGCCTCGTTATTTTTTTCCCTCGGCCGCGCCCCAGCCGCCTGCTGTCTCTCCACGCTTCATTTCTTTGCTTTAACACGAAAGTGTTTTATGCCGGGGTCCACCACGGCTCCACTGACGTATTTCCCTCACGGATATGACGTTGTAAAACATAAATACTAACAGATGGTAAAGAAAAAACTAGAAGAAAAAGTTCCGTCGCCGAGAGTCGAGCTTACTACCCCTCGCTCCGCAGCACGAAACGACTCGGACACACACGGCACGTTCTTCGCCATACTAACGGCGAGCTATTTATATACACCATTTGCCGGTGGCGGTACTCAGATATCGCTGGTACATCAGAGTGTTTTCGTTATCACTAGTGAGATGGCGCGAATGGCTCGAAGGGCGCCCTTTAAAGGTCGTCGGCCCACGCGTTGCGATGAGCGTGCGCCTCTACAGGGCGTGGTCGCTCGTGCGCGCGCGCTTATCTCCTGATTGCAGTGGTTTGTACGTCTTGTGCTCTCACCGCAAGTTTGGGATGAAGTTAGAGAGCACGAAGGTCACTCCGCTCACTGCAGCGGCCGCTTTTGCGAAAGTAAGGTGCTGCTCACAGCAAAATAAGTTACAACTGTGACAGTTAGTACGCGCTCATATTGTGTATAGTTGTGCATTCGTTTCGTGCGTCCTCCTTTGTGTTTGAGCAGCGCGCTTTAACTGTCGAGCTCTGACAATTCTAAGTTTGCACTCATCCTGTGTCTGTTGGTTCCGTGAGTCCTTTCTGCCTGAACATAGCTATAGCATTAATTCCTTCGCTTTTCCGACGAAACAGTGCACAGGGCCGGATTAACAGTGCGGAGGGCCCGGTTCAAAAAAAATAAGGGGGGCCCCTCCCCCCTCGCCCCGCCCCCTTTCTTTCCCGCTTTGTCACCTGGTCATGCTTGAGACTTGACGATTTTTAGATTTAGCTGCAAAGAACACAAGCCATATTTATTCTAAGCCTCCGCGGAGTGTTTAATATCACCTGGGCGTTTTCTTTCTTGCGGAGCACGTGGAGAGATTGTCATCGTAATAATTAACTATATCAGAAGACGAAGACACACGGACAGCATTAAGATTTGTCTGGTTCGTTGGATCATACTGAAAAAAGACTAAACTGTGCGAGAAGTTTAGACGAAAAGAAGGAATGCATACGACACTTAGAAGTGCAGTCCAAGCACCGTGTTTGTTTCTTCCTTGCCAGAGTATTTTCCAGCCATATTGCTCGCATTGTCGTATGACTGGCCATGACAGTCTTGGAAGTTAACTTCAAGATTTTCTAAGAGGTCGAGCGTTCTCTACGCGAGATCTTCCCCTTTGTGACTGGTTATGGGGCAAAAATCCGAGAAAATGTTCTTCAGGCTCATCGTTAGCAACGTTGCGAACGACCACTCTAAGTTGATCCTTGTGACTCGAATCAGGTGTAGAATCAACTGAAAGAGAGAAGTACTTGGCACTCGCAACCGCGCAAGTGATTTTTTTTTTTGGACTTCAGCTCCGAGGGCTTCTACAACCTCTTCCTCAATGGTTGAGAGGAGAGGTAGGATGTTTTTCCACGTCCAATGTTCCCAAAGTTCTTTATATGGGCGGCAAGGAAAGGATCAAACTTGGCGATCAGTTCAAGACACCCAAGGAACTTGCCATTTTGAGGAGACCCGAGTAAATCATTGGATCCTCCGAGAGAGAGCCCTCGTTCTGCAAGGAACATTACCACTGCAACTACGCGGCGAAGAACATTTCTCCAGTAAGTTGCCCGTTCCGAGCAGTGCTCTTCAAAGGAGGGAAAAACAGCGCGAATGTTTGGACGAACACAAAAGGGAGACAGACGACGACAGGCGCTGACTTACAACTGATCTTTATTTCTGTGAAGAAGGCACATTTATACCATGTCAGTGTACACACACGTGACTGCCATTAATGTGCTAACATTAATGACATCGACATCACCGCATCACCGCTCTTTAAAGGATCGAATGACCGACGTTCTGAGAGAACGTCGCTTGCACAGGTCAAGCACGCATTGTCTATGACACTCATTTTCCTCGTGTGTCTATAACTTTGCATATGCCTTGTTCCATGAACTGAACCCATCTGGTTCCGAAAAAGCCGGCAGATCCCACGCATTGTGGGAATCGATGTAATGCGAAGCAGCCAGTAAAGAGCTGCATACATTCTCTTGTATGTCATTGAGGAAAATGCGCGTCGTGGTTTTCATGTTCACTCCTATTATTTATGTTCGTCACACAGTAACGTCGCGCAATACCAATTTCGGGGTAGATCAAGCTAGCGAAACGGCCGCCAGCGCCCCGTGAGCGTGGCACGTAAGTCATGTTGTACATGACATGCGTGTCATGATTTTCATGTTAACTCGTGTCATTTATGTTCGTCACACAGTCACGTCCGGAGATACCAATTTTGGTGCATATCAAGCTAGCGAAACGGCCGCCAGCGCCCCATGAGCGTGGCACGTAAGGCATGCTGTACATGACATGCGTGTCATGAATTTTATGTTAACTCGTGTTTTTATGTTCGTCACACAGGCACGTCGGAAGATACCAATTTTGGTGTATATCAAGCTAGCGAAACGGCCGCCAGCGCCCCATGAGCGTGGCACGTAAGTCATGCTGTACATGACATGCGTGTCATGATTTTCATGTTAACTCGTGTTATTTATGTTCGTCACACAGTCACGTCGGAAGATACCAATTTTGGTGTATATCAAGCTAGCGAAACGGCCGCCAGCGCCCCATGAGCGTGGCACGTAAGTCATGCTGTACATGACTTGCGTGTCATGATTTTCATGTTAACTCGGGTTTTTATGTTCGTCACACAGGCGCATCGCGCACTACCAATTTCAGGATAGATCAAGCTAGCGAAACGGCCGCCAGCGCACCATGAGCGTGGCACGTAAGTCATGCTGTACATGACATGCGCGTCATGATTTTCATGTTGACTCGTGTGTTATTTATGTTCGTCACACAGTCATGTCACGCAATACCAATTTCGGGGTAGATCAAGCTAGCGAAACGGCCGCCAGCGCCCCATGAGCGTGGCACGTAAGCCATGCTGTACATGACATGCGTGTCGTGATTTTCATGTTAACTCGTGTCATTTATGTTCGTCACACAGTCACGTCACAAGATGCCAATTTTGGTGTATATCAAGCTAGCGAAACGGCCGCCAGCGCACCATGAGCGTGGCATGTAAATCATGCTGTACATGACATGCGTGTCATGATTTTCATGTTATGACTTGACATTTATGTTCGTCATACAGTCATGTTACGCCATACTAATTTTGGTGTACATTCGATAAACCAAGCGACCAGGAGAGCACAAAGTCGTAGGCTGGATAGATAGATAGATAGATAGATAGATAGATAGATAGATAGATAGATAGATAGATAGATAGATAGATAGATAGATAGATAGATAGATAGATAGATAGATAGATAGATAGATAGATAGATAGATAGATAGATACGCTCAAAGTCGCAGAAATTCGCTAAGAAATGCTTCGCATTTAAAATTGGTCCTTTCTTGCTGACATCAGAGTACAGGGAAAGCAATATACAGATCATTTGGAAGGGCTGTGCAGCAGCCATTCGCACAAGACTGCTTCGCCGTTGGTGCGGTGAGCCTAGAACATTTCTTGCTTGAAGTGGCGGTGGTAGCCCTTCGGTGCCGCGTCATTTGGCTGAAAGTACCGCTTCGAGCGAGAGTAATCACCCTGCATGTTTCTAGCATTTTCACAGACATCCTGGGTTTGTGCCACCCAAAAGTTGACAGTGGCTACGCGCAGAGGAAACCAGTCCGCGGGATCCATAGACATGCAAGGACGCTCATCAGGCAATGGCTGATCTGTCTCAGTCGGGCTGCTCGTCCATGAAGAACTGGGCTTCATCGCAGTGTGCGATGAAGTTGGTTCCCCGACCATGCTCGTTGGGGCTGTTGGCTTTAAAGCCATTGAAGAGAGCGCCTCGCTTGCGCCGGCTTCGGAACAAACAGTTTCGCTGAGCGCACGGTCTCACCTTCTCTGGTCACCTTCTCTGGTCTCAATGGCCGACGGATTACTGGCCGAGCTCTTATTGTCACGGGTAAAATAGCTAGAAAGCTTAGGCATTTTTCCTAAGGTGTCGCTGAGGTGTTTTTTTTTTTCTCCGTTGCCAAGTGGCGCTTTCGAGCGCCAGGGAACTCCTTTTTCCGTGGCATGGTACAGTAACAGAGCCTGCAAGCCAAGTTTATGATCTATAAGTAACTTATTCAAAGTGTGCTTTTCTAGAAATAATATTTACTAAGAGCGACAATGAAGAATACTCTCAAAACAAATTTATGAGTAACATTACGGTACTTTAACAAGACAATGAAACGCTACCGAAGAAACCTGATATTGGCGATAAACTCACTGACGAGAGTTTATCGCGTAGTTTAAGTTTCTGCTGCTTCCTGTCTACCGATTACTCTCTCGACATTATCTGGATCTGTCTACAATATGAAGGAAGTGCACAGAATAAGACGATACAGCCGGAATTGACTTTACAATAAGATCTCTATATCATTTTGGTTCACATATCTTCGCAACGGGTTGCATTCTCAAGCGTTCTGGTTCAGGTGAATATTACAGCGATGCTCGCTCATTCCAATAAATGGTCACCGACAGTCTCCAAAGGTGGCAAAAATAAAGCACAAAATGTCGAAGCTTGGCGAAATCGGCCGCTCTGAGTAAGTTAGTAAGAAAAGCTCGTGCTTGCTTATTCATAAAATTAGTTGATAATGACGGAGGCAACACAAGAGCAAATGCACCCACTTAGTCATTGCGTAATAATATATTCGCAATAAACGTATTCAAATGCTAATCCACTGAATATTATTTTAATATTCCCAAGGGTCTCGCAAAGATTTTGGTAGTGCCTCAATCTTTGCAAAGTAAGGAAAATAGAAGCTCTGCAACTCTCGCACGAAACGTGCACACTGTACGTGTTAGCCATCTTAAAGTGCCCAAATATAAGAAATGCGCTTGCAGTTTCCAATACTCGCACGAATGTAAATTTTGAAGTCCTTACCTTTAAGGTCAGCGTATCTGATTGTTCTGCAGTGACAACGACGAGTACAGAGCTCCAGAGCGTGAAGGCGCACGAAATTTCTTTAACCGAAGAATGTGTCATAAGAGCCGTGCTGCCTCGCGGATCGTTGAGCGCCGCAGCAGTGTTATGTGATGTCGAACAAGCTGCGCGCATCCGGTCGGTTCGGAGAAGCATCATGTTCACCTGAGACGCCCGTGGTTGCATGTGCTATGCAGGGCATTGCGTAAAAGAAGTTCAAAAGTGACGCTCAAGCAATTGCGGTGAGGGTCTGCTGGCGGCCAGATAGTGGATATATGTTGTAGATATTTCCTGTGCACAACCTTTACCAAGTGATGGTCTCTTAAGTTTTCCTATATAACCACCAAGCAGGAATTAAGACAGAACGGCAATGCCAGAAGCGAAGAATCAAACCATTACTCCTTCGGAGTCCTTGCATAATGAGGAAGTTCCTTAACATACAAATATTTCATGGTGCGTTGTTTACACTATAACGAAAGCATAATATAGCATACCTATGCGTCAGCTTCTTACCGGTTAATAAATGCGAAGCATTTCTTAGCGAACCTCTGGCACTTTGAGCGTTTCTATCTACGTATCTATCTATCTATCTATCTATCTATCTAGCCGCCTACGTCTCGGTGCTCTCATGATCGCCTCCTTTACTTGGTGTAGACCAAAATTTGCATGGGAGGGTAAGGGGATTTGACGAATATGATTGCCGGGTCATGACATGAATAACATTAAAATCTTGTCGCGTACGTCGTCAAACCCTCTCCACTAGACACGTGTGGCACATACCCGTTTACCACGGGCCGCCGTGTACGGGTATGCGCCACAGCTGATTGACGGTTTATATCCACCCAGGAACGGCGAGAACAGGCATTGGTACCTTAAATTCTAGAGCGTTAAGGAAAACCAACATGAGCAGCGTTGACTCAACGAATGGAAAGAATACAAATTAGGATCCCAGCAGGAATCGAACCCAAGCATTCTGCGTGGCAATCAGGTATTCTACCACGGAGCCACGCCAGGCCTATAAACTGGTTTGGAAAAACAGCCTATGCACGTGTAATGTCGGTGCAACGTCAGTTGTGGTTGTCGTGCTGGCTATCTCATTTTACAAGAAAGCAATAAAGACTATGCATGATACTCCTACGATGCATATACTCCTACGATACAGGCGTCGTATCAGATTAACATCTGTGGTTGCAGTGTTGGCTCCGCTTTTATAGCAGTCTAATAAACATTACGTTTGTATTCCTATGATTCAGCAAGCTATATTGAAGCATTGCTCGACCCCGGAGGAATACAATAACGAAAGTTACATGCGATATCCGCATCACCGCACCGTAAGTGCACTCCGTCCACCAGAACGATGCAGTGTCCTCTTCATTTCTTACGAGGCTGGGCGATGGCCTCATGCTGACCGAGGATGATGCCAGATTGATTGACAGCCGCTTTGTAGACTAGGCTACGTAGGCCACATACGCCCAGGTAGTCTACGAATACGACAAACAGCATCCACTGATGTTGGTCTACGTAGCACTATCAGGCAAACAGCAGTGGATGCTGTTTGCCTACCAGCCTCGACGACCTGTACCTCACCAACGCGAATGGTGGCTTCAGGTTCCGACATGTCGCCGGCTCTGTCGAGCGACAATTTGTCGACGAAGTGGCCAAGGCATCCACGAATTCCAACAGCTCTACTATACCACATACTTCAGTACACATGGACCCCTCGTCACCACGATCACGACCGGATCCTATAACAATTCATGACCAGCTGCTGGTGTTCACTGATATCGGTGATGATGCCCTGATGATGATGTTCACTGATGCCGGTGATGAGAACTCTCAAGAACTTCTTGCACACATGCACACGGGTTCGTGAAACGTGCGTGCGTTCTCGGGACCCGTATAAGCACTACACATCAGTTTACCGCTTGTGGTGTTGGTAATACCACGTTGCCATTGGCAGCGTTATCCAACCGTAAACAGCTGGTTATATAACACGTATGCGGCTCTTCAACATATATATGTGTGCGTATAAAATTTATTCAAATGTTTAGCGTCATTTTGTAACGTGTCGCTCAGTAAAAAAAGTTACGCCACAGTCACCTACCCGCCGCATGCTTCGCATAACATCGACTCCCACGGTACGTGGGATCTGCCGATTTTTTTTTCATTCAGTGCATTAAACGATATTTCAAACAGGAACCACTCTCTATGCGCCTTCGCATTGCGTGTTGGACCGTAGCTGCTAAAATCCTCGTCAGGCTGCTCTGTGTGTCCATCCGCTGGATCAGCTCCATCCAGGGGCGTAGCCAAGGGGGGGGGTTTCAACCCCCCCCCCCGAAAATTTTCAGTTTTGCTTGCGTATATAGGCACGCACACATACAAACGCACGCACGAGCATACATAAAGTATGATTGAACCCCCCCCCCCCCCGAAAAAAATTTCTGGCTACGCCCCTGGCTCCATCCCTCTACACGATGCATGGTCTTGGGCGAGTAAAAGGTTTTTACCACAGACTGCAGAACTGTGAACTGACTTCAAGATTATGCACGTTATGCAACGAACAACCTCTTAGAAGCTTGTATATTGATTATTGAAATAGATAATCTGTTTCTATCAGGGGAATTCAGCAGGAGGGTTAAACTTTTTCGAACAAAACAACGAAGTCGGCCATTTTTTTCTGGCCCTTGGGGAGCCCCCTACAACCGGAGGGCCCGGTTCATTTGAACCCTTTGAACCCTGGATAATCCGCCCCTGAGTGCACAGCAAACGCTCAGCTACGTCTGTGAAGACACGTTTCACTTTCGTGTTATACCGATTCCTATCACAGAGGGATCAGCCATGTTTTTTGCTTCTGTCGCCGTCGGCGGCTCGGACGCATATTCGAAAAAGCTGGCGCGATACTAGTGTTCACTGCAAGCTTTCGTGTACCAGTGTTCATTCTTAACTCGATAAAACTATCAACATGCCTTTCCTATGTTCAGGAATTACAGGAATGGAACTGAACTGCCCGGCCATTCCCGGAGTGGGAACGGGCTAAGTATTTCTCATTCTAAGGAATTGAAAAGAATGGAATTGCGGAAAGTTCTAATTCCCCGGAATGGAGTTGTAATGGAATGGAGGCGCCCATTCCGCAACACTGGTGCAATGTGCGAAAGTGGAAATTTTCGCACACTGGACACAAGGGGCCCGTCGTCGACACTTTCGAAAGCGGGAATTTTTCATCGTCAGCGCGTCTGGTAAAAACATTTGGGTCCATATCAAACACGAACGATGCCGCTCAAACAAATAGATATTGGTTTTAAAGCACCCATAAAAAATGTCGATTAATCGATTAATCGAAGAAAACATTCCGCAGAAAGCAATTAATCGATTAAAGGCTAAATCGATTAACGATAAATCGATTAAAAATTTTAATCGACCATCCCTACTTGCGCGTGTTCTACGCCCCTACAATGCGCAAGTAGCACACGTACCAACAAACAAGTTGAGGCATTCTCTTGTAAGGGTAAAAGACAAGCTGCCAAAAGAAAGATTTCCTGGCGTTGTGTACAGTATCCCGTGCACAGACTGCAATGGAAGTTACATCGGCGAGACTGGTAATTTTCTACAAAGGCTAAAACAGTATGACGTAAAAAAGAATGTCTCATCGAATGCACTGGCCGAGCACGCGGAAACGCCTGGACACAAAATAGACTGGGATAACGCAAGAATAACAGAAAGAGAAAAGAACTTGTCATCTCGGCTTCATCTCGAATCTATCACGATCCAGACAATGGCGCGCACACTCAATCGAAACGACGGAAACTTTCCACACGCCTACATACGTTGCTTACATCACATTTTATACCATACATAACTGGACCACTCACACAGTCATTTTTCACTTGTGAACAGGGCTCCCGTGTGGGGGCCGAAACGTCGTGCTTTTATTTTCTTTTAATCGTGGTCAGAGTGTTGTTTTGTCTTCATGTCTGTTCCTGAACAGACGGGTTTCCGTCCAAATATCGATTCCATCTTGAAGGTGTTTACAAGTGTTGCATCTTGGACGAGAACAAGGTGTTATGTGGGCAGTAGAATGAGGGTTTACTCTTGCATGTACTAACATGCCCTTAAAATTCCTATTGCGGCGATACACGACCTTTGGTACTCCAGGAAACGCTTTTCTAAGGCGCTGATTGCTTGCCAGCATGGGGAAATACTTAAGGAAGATATTATTTTTATTTGATGACGCATTTGAGTATTTGGTTAAAAAATCACAGCATATCCACGGAGTGAATGATGAGGAGTGGGCGAAGCTGCGGAGGTTCATCGGTAAACCGTGAATCTTCCGTGAATTCTGCCCAGTACATCATCACCGACGTGAGATCGGGCGCGTTTATACTAAAGGTTCGATGAGAGTTATGACGACTTGCAGCTCACTTTAATTTTACATGTACGCTGTGAATTTTCATTGTTTAGAAAACCTTTGCTTTAGAAAACATCTGGTGTCTTTCGTTAGGCAGCTATCGTCTTTTCGTTTTGCTTTAGAAACATCTGGCGTCTTTTCGTTTTGCTTTTAGAAAACATCTGACGTCCTTCGTTGGTTTATTTCATCAATCAACGGCGTTTTGAACAAAATTTTTATTGTTTATTCACGCACAGGAGAAATCTCACCAGGCACTACCTTGGAGGTAAACAATGGCTGCTAATGGGAATGAGAGACAGAAGAAGTCGGCTTTTAGCTAACACCTACACTTCTACTTCTACTAACGTTTCCTACTGGAACATGCCAATGGCTGCTAATGGGGAACGAGAGACAGAAGAATTCGGCTTTTAGTTAACGCGCACGCTGCGAATTTTTTATTGTTCAGCAACGCACAGGAGAAATCTCCCACCGACACCACCTTGGAGGTCAAGATCTGCTACTAGCGTTACGACTGGTTACGCACTACGAGGGACGAACGGGTGCCGCTTTAAGGAGCTTCGCCCCCAAAAAGCTCGCAGCTGGTTGGGCTGTGCTACACGGGCCCATTGGGCTAGTGATGATTTCCTATCTAGTTGACATGCTTCGTTGCAGACCTTGTTTAGATCGTCTTGCGGGTAATTTAACTAATGTTTCCTTTAGGTTGCTTAAGTTGTGAACGTATAGTCACTGTCATCGCTACAGATCCTTCTCATACGCCTCGCCTGTCCTACAGATCAACGTTTATAGAACCAGGTAAGTTGCAGAACTCCCCGCGTCAGCCAACCCGTCGCGCGGCGCCGGGACAGCTTCCGGTTTGGTGGCGCTGGCCGCGCAACAAGCTTCCGCTAGCAGACGAAAACGCGTATGCATAACGTTAAGCGCAATACTGAATCGACGAGGACGGGACAGGGAGTGACACACGCACAAGCGCTATGTGTGTGTGTCACTCCCTGTCCCGTCCTCGTGGATTCAGTATTGCGCTTAAAGTTATGCATATGTCGCACCAACAAGGCCAAAGATCCACCCTTGCTAAGAAAACGCGTAGTCTGCGTGGCAAACGCCGGGGCCACGCCGGCGCGTAGCCGTTCAGAAAGGGCTCGGTTGTTTACTCGCCGACTGTATATTATCGTGATTTTTCGTTACGCTGCCGCTGCAATGTAAAACTGAGTAATATTTAGCAGCGGTAAGGCAAAGTCAGTAAAGCTATGGCTTTCAAGACCGTCCAAGATAACTGACGCTTGATAGCATAGCATACGGGTCTGCCCATTACCCTATAAGAAATTAACTATATGGCGCGTTCTCGTAGCATAATTATTTAGCCAAAGCGGATGCTTGGGCGTGTTGGTACTTATATCTTTTCGTTTTGGACTGTGCAAGTATTGCGTGGCGTTAACGAATAAATCTTTGTTGTAAGTCAGCGCTGTTGTTTGTGCAATCCTTTTTCTGGTGCTCCGTAGTTTTTCGCGCTATTTCTTTTTCGATAATTCTTCACTTTCACTTTTGTGAAGTGAGGAGTTCTCACTCTGTACCGCGGCTGTCGTTACTTGTAATTATTGAGTGGTAAAATTGCCGTGTGTGTACTGCGCGCCACAATTTCAGTCCTGCTACAGAAAGAAAAATTGTATTTATTTTTCGCACGCAATGCAGAGAAACATATTTTCAGATATTGCATGTATGGTGTGATGCGCACAAACGGCACAACTTATTTACAGTCACAGGCATTAAACCTTATGAAGACAGCTCTAATTAAATGTAAAAAATTATTTACAGCACAAGTTTAAGAATCACTCAAATCAAGGCTAGTTCGGGAATATCTTTGGAATGCAATCTTCGACGAGGCTCCTTTCTGCTGGCGATTTCAACCTTAATTCTTATCGTTGACCGTGTGAGTGAAAGTATTCAGGACTTCTTCCTCATGAATTTGCATATCACATGCAAGTGATATGTCGGACAGTTTCTTGTCCATACGAGGAATGGCGCGATCCCACGTCGCTCGCTGGTCAAGGTCACACGGGGCACAAATAGGTTACCAACCGTCTCGTATTTCGCGGGACTGTCCCGACATTTTATACAGCGTTGCGAGCCGTCCCTGTCGGGACAGCTATATGTCCCGGATTTATTCCGTACCGTCCAGTTAGAACTTTTTATGTGATCCAACGCACGCCCGACAACGCGCGTCACGCTCCAGAACATAAAGTTCTCACGAATATAACGCACGAAGCAATGTTGCGGTGGCTAGCGGTGGCTGCGAAGGGCTTCAGTTTCTTTGTCTGAACTTCTGTGCGAAACGCGACGACTTTTACGGATACATTCTCCAGCAAGAGGAAGTGTTGCGAGCAGCACGTAGCCAGCTTAAAAGGCCGAAACAATGGACACCCCCCCCCCCTCCGTATCGTCCCGACACCCTTCATTGAAGAGTTGGGAACCCTAGGCACAAAAGAAATGTCGAGGTGTCTCGGAACAGAACATGTCGGCATGGTGAAGACACGCAGCATATCCGAAGCACAACAGAAAACGCCAAGCTGTTCGCGCAGAAAGCAGCCTCCACGGATACTGACGCGACGCGCCGCAACGCCGGCTGAAGAGAGCGGAGTGAGTGAATCCTGTTGCGACAGCAGCGCCACATGTGTCGCTGATGGCGGCGGCGCCGCGCCACATCGCTCAGTTTTGCAACTGACCTGGTTCTATAAGCGTTGCTACAGATATCCCTTGTTTGCAGTGTCGCGGGTGATGACTAGAGTAATCTATACTCGGGGACAACTTTCTGTGGCAATGAAGGGAAAGCTACGGGGGCGGGGCGTCTGTACTGCTACGCGAAGTAGTCCGGTTTGGCGCGCGTCTCGTAACGCCGTCGAAAGTAATGGCTAGCGTTGCATTTCGACGCAAACGCTGCTAAGCGTCAAAGGTACGGGTAAAAGGCGCGACTTTTCAAGCACGCAAAAACGCAAAGGGACAACTTATAGAGTAAAATAAATACAAATATCTCGCTTGTGTGCGCTGCGTTCCGTCTCAAAAAGCTACATGTAGAAAATGAAGGAGTATTTTATATATCTCACGCAGAAAATACGGACGCAATTGTGGGACTACATTCATTAGCGGTAGGATACGTGCATTGTGGCTCTGTAGCTTTCCCTTCATTGCCACAGAAAGTTGTCCCCGAGTATAGGTATTGCTGGCTGTCTGTTGGTTTTCTGTAAAGCGTCGTCCATAATTGTCCTGCTTCAATAGATACTGTCGTGTCTAGGAAGTTAATTTCACTGGAAGAATGGTGCATGGTGAATTTAATACTAGAGTGAAACTTGTTACAGCGGTCAATTATTGCGTTCAGCGTGCTTACGTCATGTTCCCATATGATAAACATGCCGTCTATGTAACGGAGATATGTAGAAGGTGAAACACGTGGCTCAACATTATGACGTTGACGTTTTTTTTCCTTGCCTAAGAAACTGGAATCCATGTGCGCAAAGGTGCAAAAAGGCACTGACACACAAATCAGAGACAGTGGGAGTGTTCGCGGCAAATGCGGCATCAACCACACTTTTCACTACACAGATTGCAAAGAGGCCATCGTCTATCAAATCCCAGTGCGGAAAATCATACATTGGACGGAGCGGAAGGTGTGTCAATATCCGTCTTAGGGAGCATTAGCGTTCACTGTCAGACAGGAAACCATTTTCATTCGCCGCCCATTGCAAACAATGCGGCTGCACACCGTTCTTCGCCAACACTATGATTCTGTCACGTCATAGACAACATATGGCAAGACAAGTCATCGAAGCGTTTCACATCCAAGGCAAAGGAGAAACATGTATCAGTATGTATCTAAATCTATCAGAAAAATGTATCTATCGCGCTAAGTGACGCGGAATTTCAATATGTAAGCGGCACCTGCAGATGATTACAAAGATTATGTTTTCTGTTCCGTTTTTTGTATTTCACCTTTTTATTAGCATGTATTTTCCGAATAAAATCAGTTGCGAGTTGGCGCCCGTGTTGTGCACCTTCTTTTCACATGTCCACGTCCCTGCTTCCCTGTCCACGTCCCTGCGCTGCTAAAGGCAAATATTAAGTCGACGTTGATTGTTGAAATAGCGGTCCAGAAACCTCGTAGTGCTACTTTTATGCCAAGGAATTGCTTATTTTGAAATAAATTCACGTTTTAGTGGTCCTAATCGCGTTAGTGCACTTCAAATCACCCGCCTGAAATCGGACTTTCATACGTCACTGCTGGCGTGCCCAACGTTGCCCGCCTTTACTGCGGGGCCGCCGACACTAGTAGCAGCAGTGCGAAAGTAGCGGGACCCACAGCAGCAACAACGGCCATCGAAGCCATCGAAGCTTGCCGCAATCGCCGCAATGGATGTGGACGGAGAACTTGACAACGAGACACTGGCTCGCGACGCTGGGCTCCACTTCAGCGAGAGGGTTCATTCCGCGGCACCCAGTGAAAAGACACATCAGTTTCCTTGCTGCAGCACTGGCGTTGTGCACCATTCGGGCATCCGGCAATATCACATGCATACGGCATTTTGTCGAACTTTCTGTCAGAGCGACTTTCACGAGCGCGCAAAGCACACGCGGCAGTACGCGATCCCGAAACTACCACTGAGACGCGACCGTGTGTGCGAAGCAGGGCGCCGGGCGAAGCGCAGTTCGGCGAAAACGGAACCTTCGAACCACTCGCGCCGTTCGCCATGGCGACGCCACAGAGGTTCTTTTTTCCATGAATCAAACCGAAACGAACAAACAGCATTTTATTACGTCTTTTGATGCACGGAAGGTTCTTTTTTTATTGCTGCTAGTTAGATTACTAGTGATTTATTGTAGGCAGACTCTCATACGTCATCGGGATCACTTCGAAAATGTCCCACTCGTGGCGCTCATCATGTGATACATTTAGCTTAATTTCTCGGTAAGTAGGGCACTGCTGTTGATAATATTGCCGTTTTAGAAGTTGTCATACATAGAGCTTTCACTCTGACATCAATTGTTATTTGCCTTTAGTGTCCCTTTAAATCATGATAGGTGGAAGTCTTCACTGGACGTTATTCCAACAGCTCTGATTCTAACTGTCCCATAAAAATGTTGGCGTATGTTGGCGCAAAAGGGGTTCCCATACTAGTGCCGAAAGTTTGGACGTAGTAGGATGAATCAAATTCAAAATAATTTAGCGTCAGGACTAATTTCAGTGACGATAGGTAAACTTGAGCATTATGTGTTCGCTTGCTTTCTAGTGATTATGAGACCGCGTCAATCCCTTACGCGATAGGTATATTCCTATAAAAGGACCAGATATCAATGTTACCGGAATGGCCTAATCCGAGAGTGTTTGTTTTTCGTTAATAGAATCTATTATTCGAAGGAAATGAGGAGTATTTTGACCAAAAGACGGTAGGTTAGACGGTATTTTAGATGATGTAGAAATGTTGATAGCGACTCAGTAGGTGTATTGCTGTTAGATACTATAGGCCTGCCCGGGATTTGCGCGATAAGGCGTTCATCTATGGATACCTTATGAATCTTCGGAAGAAGGTAGAAGCGGCCTGCTTGCTTGTTTTCAGGCATCAGGAACCGGTGCTCAGAGTGTGTGATTAGTTCCCTGACTAGAAAATCCGTTATCGTATGTTGTATGCTATTACTATATTCTTTAGTCGGGTCCGAGGCTAATTTTCGATAGTGCGTGTTGTTGCTCAGTTGTCTCATAGCTTCGTTTTTATATTTTTTATAGGCCAGATTGCTATACTTCTCCCTTGTCCGCTGGTTTTATAACAATGTAATTTCTATTTGAAAGTTGTTGTTTCAAGACCTCGTGTTCTGCATAAGTTAAGTTCTTCGGCTTTCGAATCCGTGTAGGTGTACTCAGAATTTCCCTTGAGACTAGTTTTTTACATTGATCTAACTCTTGGCATTGTTCTGTATCTGTTGTCCAAGTTCTTGGCGGACGCAAAGAGTCACTGGTTACGTTTTCCGTATCTGCCTTATCAAAAAAGAATTCCTTGATGCGCAAACGTCTTGAAAACTCAGTTATATCTTTGTGAAGCTCGTACTCGTTCACTGTATTGTTTGAGGGACAAAATATAAGGCCGCGCTTGAGCAGATCTATATCGACTGGACTTAAGCTTTTTGACATGTCTACCACTTCGCCACGGCGTTCTGGGTGTTGGGCTGGGATTGCGGAGCATTCTACCGTGTTCATCAAATTATTGAGGGCAGAGTTCGTGTTTCTAGTCTCTTCTAGTGGCCGGGCATGTGGTTTTCTTTTTTTTGTTTTTGGCCAATGTCTCACCTACCGACACCAAAAATGTCGACGGGAACCCAGATGCTTTAAGTCGATCCACCTGCTCCATCCGGCTTTGGTGCATGACGTGCTGACAACTTTTGCTCAGGGCATTCTTAAAGGGGTACTGACACAAAAATTTTTGCCTCGCGTTTTTTTGCTGCAATGTGTTGCCGGGGGCCTGTTAGTCATAACACGGCACATCGTTTGCTGCAGCGCGCGACAGATAATTAATTACAGGCTCCTCATTACCGACCAGTGTCAGTTTCGGTTTCAAAAACGACAAGCCTCCGGGTGCAACTATCACCACCTAGCGGCTCCAGCGCTCGATCACGTCAGCACACAGAAGTGTGACGCACTTCCGCGCTGTTCGAGTCGTCTCCTCGCATTCGCACGCTTGCCGCACGTGCTGCGCGATGTCGTCGCCATCATCGTCCTCGTTGTCATCGTCCTCCTCATCGTCGTCTGTTGGCGACGATTTCCTTGAGACACCAACAGCGCAGCGGCGAGCGCGTCAAAACAGAAATGGCGGCTACGACGTCATCATAACTTGTTGTACCGGCTACAACGGTTACGTAGGGGAAGTAGGGGGGTCACCTCGGGTCACCTCCGAGGGTGTCAATGCAACTGGTGCGGCCTAGAATGCTGGATCGCGCACCCGAACTTCAAAATTCGTATAAAATACCTTCCAAGCTTTATTCGCTGTCGATATTTTGCAGATGGTACACGCACGTACACGGAAATCGATCCAGCAGGCTATCTCGGCCGCGAAATTTTGTGTCAGTACCCCTTTAAAGCACATGTTTGCAATGCTCCTTTTCACCAGTTTGGAGTGGCGGATTCGAAGGGAAGCAGCGCCTTTTTAGACCTCAGGACGTACTTCCAACATACGTGTCCATCAAGTAAAAAGGATATTTCTAAATCTAGAAACCTAATGGTCTTGTCAGATGGGACCTCTTTAGTGAATGCCAAATTCTTTGAGCAGGCTCTAAAGACATCTAAAATTTCATCTGCCACCTGAGATATCTGGTCATTAGTTGAAAGGTTCGACACGACTAAAAAATCGTCAACGTATCTATACACCTTGACGACACGTGCATCCTGAAGTGCTTCCCTTAGGGCTGAATCTAATCTAGCTAAGAACACAGAACACAGTACTGGCGCAACGCTCGACCTATCAGAATTTACTTCATCACTTAGTGACACTAAACTAGCTAAAGTTAATCAACAGAAATACCTCGGACTGACTCTTACATCCGACCTCAGGTGGAACATACACATTGCCAACATCTCCTCAAAAGCCACCCGTAAGTTCTTCTTTCTTAAAAGGTCCCTGAAGTCTGCTCCCACCCATATCAAACTCCTCAGCTATACAACCTTTGTGCGGCCAGTACTAGAATACGCTAACACTGTTTGGTTCCCTCACAATATCACTAACATAAATCAACTAGAAAAAGTTCAAAGAAAAGCGATACGGTTTATTCGTAACAAATACAAACGTACTGACTCGCCCACTGAACTTCTGGCATCATCCGGTGTAGACACACTGACAGGGCAAAACAAGCTCGTTTAAAATTTTTGCATAACCTTCTGCACAACCGCTTCAACAAAAATTCTTCAAATTACATCAACTTCTCTAGGTCCCGGATATCACGTAATAAACACGATAAAACGTTAGATGAATACTTTTGCAACTCCAACACATTTAAATACTCATCTTTTCCTACAGCAGTTAGGGAGTGGAACCGCCTTGACTCAACAATAGCAAGCACTGAATCACCGTCAACCTTTTGTTACGCGATAGAAAATAAGCCCTAACCATGAAAAAAAAAATAGTTTTATGTTTATGTAATGTGTTCTTTTGTTGTCTGCATGACTTTTTTTATGTTGCATTAGATTGTATTAAGTTTCACTGTAGAGTTGTAAATACCCAGTTGAAAAACCCACCAGAGTGTGTTTGGTGTGTTCTGGTGTGATCTGGTGTTACCACCAGAACACGCTGGTGTGTTCTGGTGGATACACCAGCCTGGTGTGCTGTGTCCTGGTGGGAAAACCGACCCATCGTGGTGTGTTCTGGTGGGACGTGTTCTGGTGGGATGTGTTCTGGTGTGAAAATCGACCCAGTGTGGTGTGTCCTGGTAGGAACGCGGACCCAGTGTGGTGTGTTCTGGTGGGACGTGTTCTGGTGGGATGTGTTCTGGTGGGAAGACCACACTGGTGTGGTGTGTTCTGGTGGGATGTGTTCTGGTGGGCTCAAGAAATATATTTTGTGCTTGGGGCTTACTTCGACTAAGAATTTTTTTCAACAAAATGCACTCTGACTCGCACTCCCTCATATTTTCCTCAACCAGACTCACTCGGACTCAAACTCATCGAAATATTACTGAGCCAGACGCACTCACACTCGTGGCTCAGTCTGAGTGAGTCAACTCCTCAGTACGTTCACTTATAATTAGCTTTTCCAACCATGCTGTCAATGCTCTTTAGCTTCTTTGGCATTTAGTGTTAGTATACACACTGGAGCCAGGAATCATGTACAACATATTTTAGTTTAATTTTATACTTTTTGTCGCCCAGCATCTGCAAGACAACCCCGTAAAAGATCTTATCAAGACGAGATAGCCCAGCTCACTAGAATTGCAAACTGTGCGTCTGGGATGCAACCAACATTGCTGTTGGAGTCATTCGCTGCATGTCGATTCACCCTTCATTGTTTACATGTAACACGTACAACCTACAGCAACCTACACTGTGCTGCAAGAACATCAAGTGTTACTGTCCCCTCGCGACTTGATACGTACGTCACACTGTTTACATATAACGATGTTAATATTGAAACCAAAAATGTTTTTTTAGGGAAGCGGTATTAAAATATATCAAATGCGCTCCAAACTATACATTATTTTATTGTTCTTGACACCAGACCTTTTATTAGAAGCAACATTATAAAAACTGCTGAAATTCGTAGTACTCCTTCAACGCCAATATTGAACATAATCTGGCCGTTCCCTCTGTGGTCCCTTCTGATCTCGCACCTTCAAATAAGAGTTATCAGTGCCAATCCAGTAAGCACATTTACATTGAAAGGCAACTCGCATAAAATATTTTCATCAATAACATCCCACGAAAGAGATTTTGGGTTGAGGTCAAAGCAACCCACTTCCGTAACTTATGCTTCTGATCAATAAGACAAGGCGGTTAGACAAGCAAGGTGAAGTTGAAGTTTATTTCAGGAAAAAAGCAAGACAAAGACAGGTACAATTTGCCTAGGGGACCGGCGAAAAGGTATAAAAGCCTGACAAGGCGCCTGCCCCCTGAAAACCTAAAATCCCACCAAAATGACAAAATGCTCAGTGTAAAAAATTAAGTCAATAAGGAAAGAAGCATAAATTAGTTGCTACATGCAAAGAAGATGACTTTTAAGGGCTCGTCTTTTTTTCTTTGTTAGACACAATATCATAGAGAACTAACAGACAATAATGCCAAGGATAGTATAGGGGGTGTTATTTGTAGCAATTAGGATCAAATGTGAAGAAAGTAAAGCGGACGAGATCTTTTCGTCCACTTTACTTTCTTCACATTTTATCCTAATTGCTACAAATAACACCCCCTATACTTTCCTTGGCATTATTGTCTGTTAGTTCTCATTAATACTGCTACATGCAAGTCACATGTGTATAAGAAAACAAATAGATGAGCGAATTGGCCCAGGCAATGACATCAGTAAGGCATATATGTGACCAACAAATGAAACAAAGTTTGAGAACATAAACAAACGTGAATGTGACTTGCATGACGAAACGTAAGATTTCAATACATAACGTTTCAAAAATTTAAAAAAAAATACTTTAGGGAATACAAAACAATGATTTGATCATGGTGATTATGTTTATGTAGATAGTAAGTGTGACTGAATCTTCCTTTAAAAAATCCTGTATAAGTCTATATCGTCAATCAGAGCAGTTACATTCAGGTGTCAGATCAAGGTTAAACGAAAACGATTTCTGCAATAGTCTCTGCCTTACTATCACAAGACCTTCGCCAAGTAATGAGTAATTATTTGACACATAAGGCACTTGAGTAATTAATAAAAAGCAGAAACACTCTGCTGCATGCGGCAGGGGGATTAATAACAAGTGCACTGAAAAAAAGGAGACATGCTCACCAATGAAAGAAAGAAAAGGAAAACTGTACATTCTAACCTATCATATCAACTGTTGTACAAGGTGCACCATATGAACTTTTGGAGAAACACGTCTCGTACACTAGAAAAATATGGCACACATCATTTAGTCACCTTCAAAAACATTCGGCATTTTGCTACAACGAATGTTCCCCCTCGATTTACAAGAACACATGGTGAAGCCATGCTGCTTTCACGCAGCAAACACTGCCCTACATGTGCTGGTGGATGCTCGATGCTGTACATGAAGGGTAAAGAATACTGCTGACAGATAATTTACTGGCATAACAATAATGTGGTCTGAGCGGCTGCACCATACAGTATGGAAACCTCTTGAACAAACCTCTTTAACAATCTCTCAGCAATAAATGTCTCAGACTCCTCGACAGTTTCCTTGAGCAGCATGAAGACACTGTTTGAAAGCAACATGAAATGCCTGATGTATCTCAGGCAGAATGTCATAGAGACATGGGACACTGTAATACAAAAGCCAGAATTTGCATTCCGTTGCCTTCCAAAATGCCCTTTCCGAAACTACAGAGTGTTGCAAGAACATCAAGTGTTGCTGTCCTCACGTGACTTAGACCTACGTCACACTGTGTTTACACGTAACCACCAGCTCGATATGAAAGCCACAAATGTTTTTTTAAGGAAGTGGCATTGAAAATATACTAAATGCGTTCCGAGCAACCCCAACAAACTTGTTAGTGTTCTTGACACCAATTTTATTAAGCGCAAGAATATGGAAACCTCTAAAATCTGAGTCAGTACTCCATCACCAGTATCTCACATAATCGGTGCGGAGGAAGCGAAACAGGCCGCCCAGAACACCAGGCTTTTGGCTGTCCCAGAAGACATCCAAGTTGAGGCGAGGGCAGAAAAAATAAACAGAGAAGTCATTTTCATTTCCAAACTACTGTGCAAAGCCTTGTGTTTTTGCCTGCGGCCATGTAAAGATGCATGTTTTCATTCACAATGCATTTAAGGACATAAAAAGGCGGATTACACCTGTACCCGTCGTGCAAAAACACACCAGCCCGGTTCTTGCCAAAACACACCAGTCCGGTTCACACCAAAAACCGGTCGTATACACCAGACCCGGGACACCCGCCAGAAACCGTGTCTGAATTCCCGCTCTGGTGGGAACGGGAAAAACACACCAGACACGGCCTGGTGGATTTTTCGACTGGGTATTAATGTTGTATTAGAGATAACAACATTTCTATGTATGAAACGCAATTGTACTCTGCAATATGTGTAATATGTTCATGCTCACGTTGTTATTTGTATGCCCACCTGCCTTGGTCTCCAAGTGAGACTGGCAGTATTGAAAATAAATAAATAAATAAATAAATAAATAAATAAATAAATAAATAAATAAATAAATAAATAAATATACCTTGTTTCTGAACTACGTAAGTGTCTCCGTACTGCACAATTGTGGACGTTAGGTACACACCAAGAAGTTCCAGGAAAGACTGAAGAATTTCCGCACTTGTTCTGGAACGCCAAAGTCCCGCTTTTCCCAATTAGTTCGCGCACTGCTTCCAAAAGTTGTTACGGTGCTTGGATGCTGACACAATAGGCGGGTGTTAGATACCGGTTGTGGCGGTCGAGTTGCGATGCAGCTCGACCTGAGCTGTTTTTAATGAGCAGTTTTTCATTGTTGAAACCACGATATGATCATGACGCACGTCGTCGCGGAGGGCAGTCGAAACTTTGTCGACATGGGGTTCTTTAAAGCTACCTAAATTGTGCATACGGTCCTCCATCATTTCGCCGCCATCTAAAATGCAAGGTGTGTGACCGGGCTAGTTGGTATTCCATAGCGACGTGAACAGCGCGTGTAACACACAAGGACGAAGAACCGACGAGGACGAGCGCTGACTTCCAACTGAAATTTATTAACACAAACATGGAAAAACGAGAACAAGATGGCACACGTGATCACCGCTCATTTGAATTGCGCATGACGGCAGACATGGAGAGGGAACCAAGACACACAAAGAATTAATAAGCAAAAACCACAAAACCGCGAAAAGACGTCAGGAAAGCAACCGGACTATGTCTAGGTTATCTGACCGGATGCACTTAGGCAATCTATTTCTTTGTCACTGAGGGCGATTGAAGGTTTGCTGATGCAATTGCCTTTAGCGATAGCTGCAGCTTCAATGATAATGCACGTGCTATCCTGACGATGCCTAGCTAAAATCTGTGTGTTATCAAATGCTGTAGCGCACCCGCATTGTGAACAGTGCATTGCAAGAAAACCTTCTGTGCCTCTGCGTACATTAAGGCACCTGCCCGTCTGGCCGATATAAGTCTGTCCGCATGAGAGTGGAATGCTATAAACAACGCTACTAGAGCAGTCAACGAATTTATTCTTGTGTGTAATTTTACATGCGCTTTCATCCCGTTTTGTAGCGTTGGTCCTGACACTCAGCTCCGACAGCTTGTGTGGTGCCGAAAATAGACTGAGATACCCGCCTTTTCACCTATCTTTTTGAGCTTGTGAGAAATGGCATGTTTATACGGGATAACCGCCACTTTATTTCTCGCTGGTCCCTGAAGATCAGGAGAACTACTCGACTGCTTGAACCTTTCCCGCAGCTTTTCAGCAACAGAGACGAGAAGGTGACGAGTATAGCCGGCTGCCTTCAATCTACCTATCTGCGAGAAGAAGCTGTCGTGAATGGAGTGATGGCAGGGCTTAACAAGGGCGTTGTGCAAGCATGCTTGAATGATTCCCCGCTTAACTAGTTTACTGTGTGCCGAAGTGTACGGCAGGACAGGTTTTTTGGCGCGGGGCTCGTACTTCCAACAGACATGCCGGTTAAAAAAGGACAGTTTTAAGTCGAGATATTTGAGCACTCCTTCATCAGCGAGCTCATGTGTGATGACAAGCGGGTCAAGGCAATCCTGAAAAATTTACAAAGTGCCCTGACACAAGTCAGCGCTCGTCCTCGTCGGTTCTTCGTCCTTGCGTGTTACACGCGCTGTTCACGCCGCTATCTAAAATGCGACCGCCATGACCAGAACCGAACCCGCGTTCTACGGGTCAGCAACCGAGTACTCTAACCACTTTACCACCGCGGCAGCAATGGAAGCAAAATGCTACAGACCTGCGTACTGCAGGATTTCTGTGCACGTTTTGATCCCCAGTGGTCAAAATTATCCGGGGCCTTCCACTGCGGCATTTCTCATTGTCTGAGTTGCTTTGGGACGTTAAAGATGAAAAAAACTAACTAACCAACCTCTTGCTGTGTTTTCGCAACAGATATAGTTTGCCGTAGAACAGCACGCGTTAGACGACTCTATTTTTTTCACTTTGCTTACTTTATGCAATGTTTCGTTGCTAACTTGCAGCTGTGTAATTTAGCCAAGGTTTTGTACATAACCATTTTCCTCGGCATTTCATGTGTGTCTTCATTCAGTTTCTTGCTTAATATTGTTGATCATGTCACTTTATTTTGTGCTCTGCATTCCACTTCGATGTATGAGAATTGGGCAAGGGTCTAGGCGCAGTCTCTTATTTGGGACCCTTGTCTGCATATAATTTATTGTGATTTATTGTTTGAATGAATTAAACTGAATCTAATCTGAAACTGAACCCAACAGGTTGACCCTGCAAAAGCCAGGAGCGACGTAAAGGGCTACCTGGCTCAGGACTTGTACGATAATCTACCAAAGAGACGTGTGCGTACATTCTAGCTCCCTCACAAGAACCTACGAACACTTAGAAGCCCCGCTATACTCGGCGATTGAAATGGCAGCAAAAGACGGTGCCTCTGGTGCGCTCAGCTGTGAGCCCTCGGTTGCTCTTCCGGAGAGTGTGGCCTCAACAACGTCTGCGCAGTCTCCATTAGTCTTGCCTCGTGCCAACCCTGGCCCCGTGGCTGTGGTAAGCTCGATCTCCACTCGGGAGCCACAGCTATGGTACTGCTGCCCGCACTGCGAGAGGATGTGTCCTAACCGAAACACGCTGGCTGTCCATGTGCGCATCCACATGGAAGATAAGCCTTTCAAGTGCGCGCTATGTCACTCGGCCTTCGCGACCAAGGCGTATCTCATTGACCACGTGAAGAGGCACAGCAGTGGAAAAACCATGACGTGCAGCGTGTGCTTCCAGGGCAACTGCACCAAGCACGACATTGTGCTCCGTCGTCGGCAAAGCGGAGAGCGAGTGTTCAGATCCGATCACCGCAACAAGGCATTCGCTGTCTACGCGGGTATTGGGGTAAGCTAATATTTATTACGGCCTTATTTGCCTCATCAAACGGGACAAGCGACCATCGGTGTACTCATCCTCAACACGAATGAGACGAAAAGCCACCATCATCATCATATTCATGATGATCATGATGACCACACTACATCACATTTCGAGTCATCTGAGACGAACGCATAAGGGGCCCTGCGTTGCTTATTACTTCTATTTTTTCTATTGTACGCATATTACACGCATATTATACGACCATAAACACATTATACGACTACTCAACTTGCAGGCAAAACATCACATAACGGCAATTCAATGACATCCCCAAGCAAACATAGCTTGTCCGCCACGATGGTTCATTGGTTACGCTACTCGGGTGCTGACCAGAAGGCCGCTGGTTCGATCCTGGCCGCGGCGGTCACATTTTGGTTGAGGCGCATTGGTAGAGGCCCGTGTCCTGTGCGATGTCAGTGCACGAACACCCGATGGTCGCAATTTCCCGAGCCCTCCACTACCGCGTCCCTCATAATCATATCGTTGTTAGTGAACGTAAAACCCCAGCAAGGTCGACAATTGGGCTAGTTGGTAAGGTTCCATTAAGGTTAAAGCAGCGCAAAAAAATCACAGCATATCCACGGAGTGAATGATGATGAGTGGGCGAAGCTGCGGAGGTTCATCGGTAAACCGTGAATCTTCCGTGAATTCTGCCCAGTACATCATCACCCACGTGAGATCGGGCGCGTTTATACTAAAGGTTCGATGAGTTATGACGACTTGCAGCTCACTTTAATTTTACATGTGCGCTGTGAATTTTCATTGCTTAGAAAACCATTGCTTTAGAAAACATCTGGCGTCTTTCGTTAAGCAGCTGGCGTCTTTTCGTTTTGCTTTAGAAACATCTGGCGTTCTTTCGTTTTGCTTTTACAAAACATCTGGCGTCTTTCGTTGGTTTATTTCATCAATCAACGGCGTTTTGAACAAAATTTTTATTGTTTAATCACGCACAGGAGAAATCTCACCAGGCACTACCTTGGAGGTAAACAATGGCTGCTAATGGGAATGAGAGACAGAAGAAGTCGGCTTTTAGCTAACACTTACACTTCTACTTCTACTAACGTTTCCTACTGGAACATGCCAATGGCTGCTAATGGGGAATGAGAGACAGAAGAATTCGGCTTTTAGTTAACGCGCAGGCTGCGAATTTTTTATTGTTCAACAACGCACAGGAAAAATCTCCCACCGGCACCACCTTGGAGGTCAAAGCGTAAGACTGGTTACGCACTACGACTACTACGACTACGACTACGAGGGACGAACGGGTGCCGCCTTAAGGAGCTTCGCCCCTAAAACACAGACGACGAACGAGACAACGAGCGCTTACTCGCAACTGAAAGGTTTATTAGATGAAACATAAAAAGCATGGCCAGGAATTGGGGACATTGACGTAGTTGAGGAAGTTGCCACCATATGCCGCCACAGAGGCTAAATAGTAAACCTGCGCGCGCGACGTGTTGCCCACGCAAGTGGCGAGGGAGACTTATTGAGGCATTGTATGCCCCTTCGCTCTCGCACACGCTCCCCAGCATTGTATCCCCTTTGCTCGACACGCGACACGGAAGTTGTCGTGGGTTGCAGAATTAAGTGCTTTTTTTCTTCTTCCTTCGCAACCACTAACAACAACAAGACGTCGTCTTTCCCCGTCACTTGTTAGGGGGGCAGCCCCGCTCCCCAAGAGCCTATTTTTACAGACCACGCCGCAACGCACTCGTACTGCGATTGAAGGTAATTCAGGGGTACTTATGAAACATAGTACCCTATGAATGGAAAGATTTTTATACAAGGGGAGATGCGGGCCCCTTTGAAAAAAAAATATTTTTCGTCATTTGTTAGGATGTACTGCTGCTATTTATCAAAATATTAAGGCACACTTCAAGTGCAAAACTGCTGAAAAGGTATTTGGTTCTACCGCACTGGATGTCAAACTGCCAATTTACACGCTTGGCGCCTGTTTTCATACGACCGTCTCTAGAAGCCTTGGCGCCTCATAGTCGACTGACATTGCAGTTGACTTGAAAAGTTTAATTAAGCAATCCTTAAATTTATCGGCGGAGCTCCTTCCTGTTTCATTGTTCGGGGAAAAAGAAGAGCTCTTCCATCGCTTGTGTCGAGCCTCTCTATGGGTTGTTTAAGTCACACGGGTACTCTCTCGGGAATGAAATTTTTTTTGAATAGCGTGGAGCACTGCCGCCTCAAAAGCTTGTTCTTCTGGACAACTTTGCTGAACAAAGAAGAACAGACTGTCTGGTCGCGAGACAGTCGAAGCTCGAGCTCAACGTCATCATCCAGAAAAGAGTCCGCGCTCATATGAAAACTGATACATCAGTGACTGCGAGAGGCAACAATAGCGGTTGGCGATTAAAAATATATTGGCTACTGAAAGGAAGCGTTATGTAGAGGTTTACGGCAGATCTCATTCAATTTAACCTGGTTTCATGCAATATGAACTGTGTTTTGATGTATGGCTCTTTGTTACTTTCAAGCATTTTTCTTTATTTTCTGGCAGTATCCATATTTCGCACAAAACATCGAGTATTTAGAATTGTTAGATCTTTACACAAGTTGAAGTTTCTTTACATTGCAAGCAGCTATGTAAACTATTGTTGTAAAGCAAAATTTACAATTTCTAAAGGTTAAATATTTTAACACGAAATTGTCTTATGCCAGGGTACACCAATACTTCAGTGACATATTTCCGTCACGGAAATGACGTCGAAAAAATATCCACAATCAGATGGCAAAGAAAAAAAGGTACCGTCAACGGGCATCGAACCCACGACCGCTCGTCCGCAACAACAGATGCCGGGCACGCTCTCCGCTGCGCCATGGTCACAGACTCTGGAGGCTTTACGGACGCGCCTTTTACATCTACCACTCTCCCGATAGGCTAGTGTGCCTCGATGCGTGCGCCACCCTGGACAAAACGCGCAACAAAACGCGCATCAAGGCACGCTGGGTGGTGTTGACCTCTGGGAGTGGTAAGGTAAAGTAATTCGTCATTGCTGTGGCCTCCGCGACAAGCACCTGCAACGCGTTACGCGTCCGTCACATTCGGCGCGTTTTCAATAGAAGTTGAATTTTGTCAATGCCTTAACACACCGCGAGGTGGCGACCTTTGCCCAAGCGTCGTAAAAGCGTCGGCCTCGCTCAGCATCACGCTAATACAAACCAACAATAGCTCTGCGACGCGCGCCTGCCTCACCTGGCTGTAACACCGCGTTCCATGCTCACGCGCTCGCCCCGAGAAAAATCGCGGCTGGGCTGAGCCGGGCTACCGGGGCGGCACGACGCGCTCTGCGTTTCCCTCTAGTCCGGCCGTGTGTGTTCAATCACGTTAATGCATTAAGCTGGGCTAGTTGGTATTGATTGTATGCTTCCATATTGCTAGCGAACACACACAAAGGACGACATAGAAGGAGACAGGACCACCGCTAGACTTCAACTGATTGTTTAATCGACATGAAGGACACAATACATTTCTTTGCGCACGCGCAGGTGCCACGTCACAGACAAAGTTTATCCACCGAGCAAAAAGAAAAAGAAATTCTTCGCCGCCTATCGATACCGCCAGTTCGCACGTGGTTTCTTCTTACACAGATAGTCCAGTTCTCTTTTCGACAACGCGATGGACGGAGTGCTGACACATGTGTCACCCGCCTTGTGAATTTCGACAGCCTCTACTATTTCCCTCTTTCTCTGTTCCCCGCCAACGTACATCACAGAAGTGGCGTCATATGCTGGGGTACAACCCTCGCACTTCTTGCAGTGCATCGCCAATAAACCACCCCCTGCAAGCGATCGAACAGCCGTGCGATGCTCCCTGAGCCTTTCATTGACGCATCTGCCCGTCTGGCCAATATACACCTTGCCACAAGCAAGTGGAAGTGTGTAGACGACTCCCGTCTTACAAGCTGTGAACTTTGATTGGTGTTTCTTAGCACACCGCGGCTTCTCAGGTTCCGTCACAGCAGAACAGAGCCCAGCCAGCTTGTGAGGAGCCGTGAACAAGACACCAAGACCGCAATTTCGCGCCACTTTTTTGAGCCGGTGGGAAACTCCGTGAATGTACGGGATTGAAACCCGTAGCATGCGTGTGTCAGAGTCCACCTTGGCCGCATTCCCTCTAAAGCTAGCTTTTAGCTCCCTCAAGAGCGCTCAAGTTGACCACTCAAGTTTGAGTGGTCAACTTGCACGTCTTCATAAGGCGGATTACCCTCGTCAAACCGTGATCTCGGTTGCACATGTGTCAGCACTCCGTCCATCGCGTTGTCGAAAAGAGAACTGGACTATCTGTGTAAGAAGAAACCACGTGCGAACTGGCGGTATCGATAGGCGGCGAAGAATTTCTTTTTCTTTTTGCTCGGTGGATAAACTTTGTCTGTGACGTGGCACCTGCGCGTGCGCAAAGAAATGTATTGTGTCCTTCATGTCGATTAAACAATCAGTTGAAGTCTAGCGGTGGTCCTGTCTCCTTCTATGTCGTCCTTTGTGTGTGTTCGCTAGCAATATGGAAGCATACAATCAATACCAACTAGCCCAGCTTAATGCATTAACGAGTTATCTGTCTAGTTCCTTGGGCCCTGTCTTGTCACCGTATCTGTGTTCTCATCCTTCAATTACGTATATCAACTTCATTGCCGTCGCTACCTGCCGGACAAGGATTTTGTCGTTCGCCCTGAAGAATGGTTTCGTACCGATGGAGGTACAACGGCTCTTTCTGCCCTACCAGCCGTCCGCTGCTCATGCAAGAAGGATGATAAAGATGCTACGGTCTGAACTCTGGAGGCACATCCGGTTCCACCAGGTGTGTTTGAGTGCGTACGCGGCGTCTCGTTCGGACTGTCCGTCTACAAGAGCTGCCTTGGCGCGGAGCTGGTTTCGCGAAGCAGCAACGTGCACCGAGTTCCTTTTGAAGCAGTGTCTCCCTGTTCTACTGTACTGGAAGAAACAAAAGGTGCGCTGTGATGACACTAAAGGAGGGGTGACTTCTTTGATGAAAGAGCCACTGCCAGATTTTGTTGAAAATGTATTGAGATGTGGTCCTTAGTTCTGTGTAGAGCCAAAGAAAGAGCCTGCAAGTCTTGTGTCTATGGTTAGAAAAATAGCTGATAGAGCTGAGCCTGACGAGAAACAGCGGTGTATCTCTGAGGGCCTAGACTGCGTATTGGCAAGGGCGGTGAGTGGCCATTCTTCTGAACTGTCGGTGCGTAGCACCATCGAGTATCTAAAGATGAAAAATTATGCTTTGTTAACAGCTGACAAAGAAGGGGGCTTTGTGGTTGTACCGAACGACATGTACCTGGAAAAAGCGAAAGAAGCTATTAGTAAGAATTTTGTTCCTTCTAAAGGACGCTTAGCTAAGGTGAGGAAAGAATGCCTGTCGATGTGTGAAGATTTAAACAAACCGTCTTTGAGGAAACAGATTAATGCTGCAGATGAAGACAGCTTGAGAATATTTTTTTCGGCAAACACACACAAGGAAAATATACCTTTTCGTGCTATAGTGTCCGAGCAGGGGTCATGGCAAGGTGTTCTCTCTAGGTTCCTGCAGAAACAACTGAAGCTACTCAGTGTGACGGATCCGTTTGGTGTGAGGAATTCTAAGGATATTGTAGACTTTTTAACTGAGCAACACGAAGAACCACACGGAAACTTTGCATTTTCCATTGATGTAGAAGATTTATTTTATAGTATTCCGCAGGACCGCCTTTTAGAGGCAGTTCGTGATCACGTTGAAAACGGGGGTGCTGTTGATTTTCAAAATGCCTGTGGCATGTCAATTGATAACTTTTTAGAACTACTTTCTTTTTATCTTACGGCAACCGTTGTGCGCTTCCGAGAAGAATGCTTTATCCAAAGTAATGGAATCTGCATAGGGTCCTGTTTAGCCCCCGTTCTTAGTGAAATTTATTTAGCACAGTGTGATAAGCGTATTGCTGAGCGACTTGATAAAAGTGTGGTCCGGTGTTTTAGATACGTAGATGACTTTCTTTTAATTCTTAATCTTGACAACTTACGGAATAGTGAAAGCTCTGTTTTTAGCATTTTAGATATTTTTAAGGCGTGTGCGGGGGGGCTGCGTTTCACTCATGAAATGCCTGTCAATGGCACTATTCAGTTTTTAGAATTATCTATCTGCTTCACGGACGTGCGCATATGCTGGATGTACAAGCCACGTTCCAAAAAAGAGATCCTTAATTACGCATCAGCCCATTCGAAGCTGGTGAAGCGTGGAATAGTGACGAATAGCCTGCGTGCAGCCCTGCAGAAGTCCTGTCCGCACAATGTTCAGGCAAGTTTGAGTGGTCAACTTGCACGTCTTCATAAGGCGGATTACCCTCGTCAAACCGTGATCTCGGTTGCTGAAGCGCTCTTGAGGGAGCTAAAAGCTAGCTTTAGAGGGAATGCGGCCAAGGTGGACTCTGACAAACGCATGCTACGGGTTTCAATCCCGTACATTCACGGAGTTTCCCACCGGCTCAAAAAAGTGGCGCGAAATTGCGGTCTTGGTGTCTTGTTCACGGCTCCTCACAAGCTGGCTGGGCTCTGTTCTGCTGTGACGGAACCTGAGAAGCCGCGGTGTGCTAAGAAACACCAATCAAAGTTCACAGCTTGTAAGACGGGAGTCGTCTACACACTTCCACTTGCTTGTGGCAAGGTGTATATTGGCCAGACGGGCAGATGCGTCAATGAAAGGCTCAGGGAGCATCGCACGGCTGTTCGATCGCTTGCAGGGGGTGGTTTATTGGCGATGCACTGCAAGAAGTGCGAGGGTTGTACCCCAGCATATGACGCCACTTCTGTGATGTACGTTGGCGGGGAACAGAGAAAGAGGGAAATAGTAGAGGCTGTCGAAATTCACAAGGCGGGTGACACATGTGTCAGCACTCCGTCCATCGCGTTGTCGAAAAGAGAACTGGACTATCTGTGTAAGAAGAAACCACGTGCGAACTGGCGGTATCGATAGGCGGCGAAGAATTTCTTTTTCTTTTTGCTCGGTGGATAAACTTTGTCTGTGACGTGGCACCTGCGCGTGCGCAAAGAAATGTATTGTGTCCTTCATGTCGATTAAACAATCAGTTGAAGTCTAGCGGTGGTCCTGTCTCCTCCTATGTCGTCCTTTGTGTGTGTTCGCTAGCAATATGGAAGCGTGTTCAATCACATTTTACCATGCCGCGGGATGGCGACCAAGTTCCGCGTCCAATATGCGACGCTCTTCTGGCTATCAGCTCGTTCTCTAATTACGCTTTCACCGTTAACTACTACAGCTACCACAAGGGTTTGTTTAATCATTTAACATGGACGTTAGTCGTCGGGATGGAGATGTTCCACCAATCATCAAAGTGGGTGCATACACGTTAAACGGCGCCATTAGCTGCCAAATATCAATATACATTGTACAAACTCTTATATCAATGTACAGTAAACATTCATTTACTTCTGTAAGGGCACGCTTTACTTTCGTGTTATTCCGATTCCTATGACGGAGGGATCAACCGTGTTTTTTTTTATTACCTAGACAGTCACGTAAAGCCTTATTTCGAGCTACATATTTTTTCTTAGGAATGAAGCGAATTACTAAGATGTTTTTTTAGCTAGGCAAGTACACTCCCAAATTCATTTGTAGCAGGATAAGCTGCAGCGGGATTACACACACAAGTGCGCATATATATATATATATATATATATATATATATATATATATATATATATATATATATATATATATATATATATATATATATATATATATATATATATATTATATTGTAAGGAAGACAGCGGCGTTCGGGCACGGGCGCGAGATCGGCTGGGGGAAAGAGGAGAACGACGAAGAACAGGATAGAACAGCCGGCCTAGCGAACAGGCGTTGTGTCTATTTCTCTCGTCACTACAATGGCGCAGTCGTCGACAACGGAGTCTTAAGCCAGACATCACTTGTGCTCGTGCGTCATGGAACCTGCCTACCTGCCGCCGCAACAAGCGCCGTTCCGGGACGGCGTCCATGACTTCCCGTTACCTGTCAACCTGCCGGCGCTGAAAGCACCGTCTGGGGACGGCGTCCAGGCCTCCTCGGCGGCTTTACTTCAGTTTACAGACGCCTCGCTACCGGTTCACGACCTCTTGGCGCACGCGCTGTGTTCTGGGAAAGTAGTTCACGCTTCCAAAGGCGTGGATGGAGTACCAAAGACTCTACCAACATCTGAGCCGCCAAGAGACGCCGTTCACGCTCCCTTGGCCGTGGATCTCGCCGGCGTGAGTACTGCGACAGCCGCATACTCCGCGGACGTGATTTCCTGCACATCAGGCGCCTCACCCGACAGAGTCGCGGAGGTCTTCCATGCCCTCACGCAACTGTCGAAGCAGCTCGACGTCTTGGCATCGACCAACTCCGTATTCTCATCCACCGCTCCATCATCGGCTGTTTCGGCAGTGCCGGAGTTCCGAGGCTTCCAGGATGACGCTGCCCTGTGGATTGAGGCCATCAATTCTTTCGGCTCTCGCCATGCCTGGCACGACAACCAAAAATGGCTGGTGGCTATAGACCGCCTTCGTGGTGGTGCCGAGGCATGGCATAAATATGAAGGCGTCAAGCAGCACTCCTGGCTGCAATGGAGTGCGAGGCTCATCGCTGTTTTCGGACGGATTTCCCATGAAAACTGTGACGATCTGGCACCACCACCACATGCACTACGTCGCGCCACCCAATACCGAACACAGGCCGCTTCCAACGGTACAGGTTCGCGTCGACGGAATCGGTGAGCTTACTGCTGTTGTTCAAACGGGAGCTCCACGTACTGCGCTGCATCGACGCCACGCGCCAGTCGCCCTCCAGCCTTGGTCCGAGGCACCCCTGCGCGGCCTCGGCGGGAGCGCATTGCCAGTCGGTGCGCTGGATTTGAAGATACAAACCGAAGCCGGGAGCAAGTTCCTTGCCGCCGTTCCCGTCTTCGAGGACTTGCACGCTGACATGGTTTTGGGAGCTGACTACCTCTTGTCTGGTGAAGTTCAGCTCATTATAGATGGCGGACGAGTAAAGCTCCGCTGTTTCACTCCGAACACTTTCTCGGCCCCAAATTTCCAAGTTAAAAGACCGCAGCCACAGATGTCCAGCAGCGAGAGCATCCTCATTGACCAGCCGCAGGCACATCTGCCGACTTCACGGCAGTCATTGGCCGAGTGTGTCGCGAGTGCTTCGCGCAAGAAATCTATGGCTGCCGAGGACACATTTATCGAGGTTTTGCCTGTTTTGTCGGGATCTGCAAGCCGGGGCATGGCCGAGGTTTTCGATGCGCCGCCGGAAGATGGAGCCACCATCGGCCCTTCCGGTCGCCTGGCGTGCGATTCTGCAGACGACGACGGGCAGTTCATTCTGACCGCCAGCGTACAACATGAATGCCGTACGGGTCACCACAAGGCGGTCTGTGTCTACGGGGAACCTGACGCTCATCGGTCGGATGGCCGCGCGCGGAGTGACCCACCAAGGATCTCGAGTTCCGCGACGTTACCAGAGACAATGACCACCATTACGCAGGTGCCAGTACCTGTCGTGTATGACCCGCCTTTCGCGAAGGTACCGGAAGAGCCCATGGCGCACATCACTGTGCTTCCAGAGCCACTGGAGCCGCTTCTGCTACTTCAAGGGCATTCGGTGACCGAATGCGCACCCGATCAACTCACGCTGAGCGACAAGGTTCTCGGGGACAAGCGCAAGAAACATGCCCTGTCGCTCATCAGAGAGCCCGTTGACGTACCATCTTCTTTCCCGAAGAAGCGTCAACCTTGTTCGAGCGTGCTGCGTCCGCCGCTTACTCCACGACACAGCCGAAGTCGGCTGCCGGATGTATGGTTGGCAGCGGCCGACAAAAAGTCGCTTCGTGGCCGAGACCAGCCTCCGCGATGCAGCCAGTCTCGTTCTCCAGATACCCTTCTGGAGATCCCAAAACCGAATCGCAGCGTGGCCGAGAACTGCGACCACAACGAGACAGCCAAAGTCGACAGCCTGAGTATTCGGCATTTCTGCAAGACACATCGTGGCGTGCAAAAGAACGCCCACCCAGGCACAGCCAGTACCGCCCGCCAGAGACGTTTTCACTTCAGCGTCTAGGGCCTGTGGGCCTGCGGCTACCAGCGCGGCACAGCCAATCTCGTCCACCCGAAAACATTTCTGCAGCTCGCCATGTAATTTCGCAGCGTGGCCGAGTGTAAGGAAGACAGCGGCGTTCGGGCACGGGCGCGAGATCGGCTGGGGGAAAGAGGAGAACGACGAAGAACAGGATAGAACAGCCGGCCTAGCGAACAGGCGTTGTGTCTATTTCTCTCGTCACTACAATATATATATATATGTCTTGGGCCTGCCTTGCCTTCCCCTGTCCAAGCACGTCGCTACGCCAGGCCACTCTTTTGACAACCTAACCACAACAATACTTGGATCTGGTATCAAATCGCACTACGAAAGGGAGGTTCGCGAATTTTTTTTGATTCATAAATTTAATGGCATACATTCTGGGATCAACGAAAGTCCGGGCAGATTAACATTTTTGCCAGTAAAACATATAAATTAATCATCGTTGTCCGCGTGCACGGTTGTTTGCTGCCGTGATCGAATCGTTGGCGACAGGGGCGTAGCCATGTTAGGGCACACCGGGCCCGTGCCCCCCTCCCCCCCCCGAAATTTTTTTTTTGCCATAGCATACAGAGCAGAAAATGACACTCGACCACATCTGCCTGCTCGTCCCCACTACAGATCAAGGAGGTGCCCCCCCCGAAAAAAATTTCTGCCTACGCCCCTGGTCGGCGACATCAGCCCAATCAATCAGGTGACCAGAATACACATGTAGCGAGAGAGGTAGACGTGACGGCGGCCAACGTGGCCGTGTCGTTGTCTCGCCACTTTATTCGAAGGCCCTATGTACAAGCAGAGTGGCAGCGGCTGCCGGCGTCCAGCTTCCAGGAGCGTGAGCTCGTTCTACTCCTCGCGCCTCGAGCGCTAGGCATGAGCTGCGCGAGAGACGCGGCGCGGTGGTTGTAAAATGACGATGATGATGAATGGCGATGATGATGATGACGCTACAGATTACTCCCCCCCGCAGAAATGAAGCCGAAATGAAAAAAAAACGATGGGGGCGTATATACAAGAATTTTGCTATCGCGAGACAAGAGGGTCCGTGAGAAGTCCAGGTCGTGAACGTGCAAGGACCTTCGGGAACCGGTAAGTCTCTGGCGGGCGGCTCTGGGAGAAGCGCAGCGGACGAAGAACCGGGCGAAAGTACGCTGTGGTCGTACCCAGGTGGGTCCCACGGCGACTTGATGGGGCCTTTTGGTAGCGCACCGGTTGTCGCGAGTGAGCGCGGCTGAGAGAGGTGCCCGCAGATGCAGTTGAGGGCGGGTGCAGATTTCGTTGCAGTCGGCGCAGCGTTGACCACTGGGTCATATGACGGGGGGCGCGTCGACGCAAGTGCGTATCGGTCACATGACGACGCACGAAGGGATGTCTCCGCAACGCATAGATACCCTTGAGGGAGATGGCTGCACCGCGTGGTAGCGTTGAAGGGCGGGTGTGAAGCGTCTGCTGTGTTTGGCGTCGAGCGCGGTGGCTTCGTCGACGTAAAGTCGCGTGCGGTAGACATGTGTGGCGGTTGGGCGTCGTCGCCGTTGCGACCAGTGCGCCTGCGTAGTGGTCACTTGTCGGGTGGATGGTGTCCTGCGTCGAGGGCTCCGCAGGAAACCTGTGGTGAAGATGAGCAGGCGTGGTCTCTGCTGCAGGTTCGGACGGCGAACCTGTGCTTGTGGAAGCCCCTACGGTGGTCGGCTCACGAGGGCTGGTGCGCAGGTCGGCATGCTGGATGTTTGCCTCTGTGGCTGGCGTGGCATATGCGGTCAGCTCTGGCGTATGCTGACCAGGCACGTCGTCCTCAGGCGCATCAGTCATAGTCACAGCGTCTCGGAAGTTCGGCCATCGGTGGTTAGGGGCTGGGACTTCGGCTGCAAGAGACTGCGAGGGGGAGGCTGGTCGCTGCTGGCAAGATGCGCACAGTGTTTAGGTCGATGGCAAAACGGGTTCGTCGGACATCATCGCTGGCGATGTCTCCGCAATTGGGGGTCGTATAGCGGGCGTGACGATGTCCCTGTCTATGGCAGACTCCAGGGCGTGCGGTGAGGTAGCCGTCGTGGAGCCTGGCGTGGCAGAAGTGTCATGGGCCATGGAGGTCGGGGAAGATGTGCAGATGGCCGGAACGTCTGAAGGACCATGGGCCGAGGCTGTCGAAAAGACAGAGCTCTCAGCGGAGTGGCCGATGGCAGCAGGCACTTCCTGTACCTCGTCGGGCGGGTGGTCGGGCGTAGGAATTGATGCGCCGGTGGCCTGACGTGAGGTCGGAGGAGTCGTAGCCGGGGAAGGTAGGTCGTCGTCATGGGAGGGCTGCGGGCCGGGTGGTACTGCTCGCGTTGACGGAGGGGAAACCCGGAACTCACGGGTCCCCGGTAGCGGGCGGTACGTCTCGCCGTAGCGGGCCAGCAGCGCAGTGGTCGTCATATGGCTGCGGGCTGGAGGACGACGCGGCGGACAGATGACGCAGCTCAGCCGGGAGGGCGTCAAGCAGGATGTCGTGCATTAGTGGCTGCGCGGTGACGCCATTCACCGCGAGGCAGGCGTCGAGCTGCCAGAACCACGCTCGTGGGTAGGACGGGTGAAACGGCGGAACTGGAGGGCAGAGTCGCGGAAGCATGGCAGCGGGCCGTTCGGCGAAGGGCGTGTTCTCCGGGTCACCACTTGTAGCGAGAGAGGTAGACGTGACGGCAGCAAACGTGGCCGTGTCGTTGTCTCGCCACTTTATTCGAAGGCCCTATGTACAAGCAGAGCGGCAGCGGCTGCCGGCGTCCAGCTTCCAGGAGCGTGAGCTCGTTCTACTCCTAGCGCCTCGAGCGCTAGGCATGAGCTGCGCGAGAGACGCGGCGCGGTGGTTGTAAAATGACGATGATGATGAATGGCGATGATGATGACGCTACACACATGTAAACTTGCTATCATAATGTGATGTCGGTGCTGATATTTTACTCGTGTACATTTCTTTGCAAACAAATGTGACTTATCAACATTGTATAGATTTTAATTTTTATTTTTTCATTGTGTCAGAAGTGTGGTGATATTTCAATTGCCCTACATACTATCTCTATTTTATGTTTGATTTTACTTTGCTTTCTCACATTTTCAATATGTACTGCCACTTCGCTATCTATGCTATCACCATACAAAATACTGCGCATGTCTGAATATCTCTATTAACAATGAATGTCTCTATCTAAAAGTCTGTTAGCAGTGAATATGCAAATTGCCTCCCCCCCCTGCCATGTCCTTATTTAAAACGTACGCATTACAGTCATATGCATGTGTGCCCTGACGAAGGCTGGTCCTCGGCCGCAACGTTGGCAATAAAGCATCGTTTTTCCTCAAGGCGCTTTGTTGGGCTAGTTGGTTATGATCCATGAGACTGTTTGGCGTAGCGCACACCCACAAGGACAAAAGAAGGACACACACAGCGCTAACTTTCAACTAATGGTTTTATTTCTGATCACACGTGTCCTTTTTATACAGCAACAGGCGATCGATAACCAAGAAAAAACATGTAATAGTACAGGATTGACCGCGTGCACGTCATCACTGATCACATCTGCACCCACCTTCTTCAAAGTGACAATTCAAGATACCTCTTTTCTTGTGATCAGTGATGACTTGCACGCGGTCAATGCTGTACTATTACATGTTTTTTTCTTGGTTTTATCGATCGCCTGTTGCTGTATAAAAAGGACACGTGTGATCAGAAATAAAACCATTAGTTGAAAGTTAGCGCTGTGTGTGTGTGTGTCCTTCTTTTGTCCTTGTGGGTGTGCGCTACGCCAAACAGTCTCATGCATCGTTTTTCGTTCGTTCGTCCACTTCACTTGAGCGTGTATAATTCGACCGAATCCAGGAAAGCCTTCCATATATATATATATATATATATATATATATATATATATATATATATATATATATATATATATTGTAATGACGAAGAACGACAACGGGGCTCTGGCGCGAGAGCAGGATACGCGAAGAAGAGAAGAACGAGGGTCAGAATAGAACAGCCGGCCTAGTGAACAGGCGTTGTCTCTGTTTCTCTTGTTACAATGGCGCAGTCTACGAACTATGAACCGTAAGTGCGTCCTCGTGGCTCATCGGCGCTGCGGACCTTCGCTCGATGGAGCGATTATGCCGCCCGTCTCGCTAGTACTGCCGGAAGCACCTGTGCCACCACTCAAGGACGGCGTCCAGGCCTCCTCGGTGGCTCAAGGGCAGGCTTACCCCGGCGCCGCCAACATAGTACACGGCCTACCGTTGCCCAGGAATGCTGTGTCCTACTCCTCGGACGTCACCACTGGCTCCACGCGCGGATCAACCGAGACCGCCGCCGAGCTTTCCGCCACCATCGCGCGACTCCGAGTCACGGTGAACGCCTTGGCAGGGTCGATCTTCGTGCTGTGTCCTACCGCCTTGCCAGCACTGCACTCGCTCAATGCCGCGTTGGCCGCCAAGGCATGACATGCCTACGAAGGCGTCCGGCAAGGATCTTGGCCGGAATGGTCAGCCAAGCTGATGAGTCTTTTTCGCCCGCTACCTCATGCCTGCGACCACCTAGCTCAAGATCCACTGTCAACCCCGGATGGGAGCTGTCAGACCCACATCCTAGACAGTGCAGCTCAAGCCTCTACCACCCTGCCCTCCCTCAATGACCGAGATCCTGAAGGGCATCATCCCGACGGTGCAGGTGCGCCCTGCACCGACGTGCTCACTCTCAGGTACCGAGTTCCTGAAGAGAACTGCCGCGACGGTTAAGCTGTGTCCGGCACCTCATTCGCAGCAAGCTTTGCGGAACGCACCACCACAGACACTGACGCAATCCGCAAGGCGGGCATCGCAGTCGAGACCTCAGACTCCGCGTCTGGACACACCTCACGACATACCTTGCTCCAGACCAAGACCACCTGCGGGCCACCGAAGCCGATGACGGGGACCTCAAGCTCATCATCACTTGGAAACGTGGAGACTCCGGCTCCTCTAATGCCTGACACGCGTGCAGTCCAGAAGCTGAACGAGCCCATGACAGCAGATGGTCACCTTGCGCCGAATGGGAACCGGGGAGACCCCCCGGAGGCCGGGAGGCCCATGGAGGCCGGGGAGACCAACACGGCTTCAGACATTGAAGACATGCCTCTGCTATCTAAGTGTTACGCTCCCGCGACGCCAGCGCAAGACGTTTCCTTGCACACACATCTGTCACCTCTGTGCGACGCTAAAGTTATGGACACTGATGACTCGGCAGCGCTGAGCCTTCTCCCAAGGTCGCGCAACAAGGGTCATCCACTGGCGTCATTTCCTGCCGCTCAGCCTGTCAAGTCACAGCGTGACCAAGGCCTTCAACGACCACCCCGACATAGCCAATGTCGCGCTCCGGAATGCTCGGCAGCTCAGCCGGACAAGTCACGGCGTATCCAACACCGACCACCGCGACACAGTCAATGCCGCCCGCCTGAACTACGTCTGGCACCTCATCAAACCAAGTCACTGCGTGGCCGAAATCGGCCACCTCGATGCAGCCAGTGCCGCCCACCAGAGACACTGTCGGCAGCTGCGGCCGCTCGCAGTCGTGGCCGAGTATAATGGCAGAGAAAGACAACGGGGCTCTGGACGGCGGCGTGCTATTATCTAACCAACGTAGTGAACCTTTCGCATGTAAGTCTAAACAGGGACGAACTCCGCGTCTTGTCACGGGGCCTCACTTTTTGTCCTGCAACTGGTGGATATGACGATTTTCAATTGGCTAAGGATTTAGAGAATTTTTCACGTAACATGCGCCTACGAGAATATTTCCATGACCGTCCGTCCACTAGCGACATGCAGCCAGTTGGGTTTACCAATAACCGTTGGACCCCTCCGGCCCAACGTGATAAATATCTAGACATGTATATTGAAGCAGTCCAACGCGACGTGCTTAAAGCCTACGAAAAGCAAAAACCGTTTAAATCAAACATTTCATTTGAGGAAAGGAAAGCTATTTCATCACTGGCTAAACGCAGTGATATCGTGATAAAGCCAGCCGACAAAGGTGGTGCCGTTGTTATTATGAATAAAACGGATTATATAAGCGAAGCCCATAGACAGCTTAACAATCCGATTTTTTATAAGCACTTAGACTATGATCCCACTGAACAGTTTAAAGCAGTTGTCCAAGATACCGTCAACGATCTCGTAAAAGATAATCAATTAGGCGACAAGGCAGTACGCTCCCTCGTCCCGCTCAGTCCCGTCCCTGGCAGGTTCTACTTGCTGCCCAAAATACATAAAGAAAACTGTCCTGGACGCCCCATTGTTTCGGGCATTGGCACTGTCACGGAGCAACTTTCCCGCTACGTTGATGTAATAATCAGTAGCCTTCCATGTAAATTCTCGTCCTATCTTAAAGACACAAATCATTTTTTGTTGGACATTGATGAACTCGTGATACCAGACAATTCCGTGCTCGTGACATTAGATGTGGTTTCACTGTATACCAATATACCCCATAGCGATGGCATCAAGGCAGTAATTCAAGCGTACGAAGAACTGTCTGATGAAAAGCCCATTGGAAGTGATACATTAGCTACCTTATTGAAATTAATCTTACAGCTTAATAATTTTGAATTTGATGGCTCCCACTACCTTCAAGTAAGTGGAACATCAATGGGCACTCGCATTGGACCTAATTACGCTAGCCTTTTCATGTCTGTTCTGGAAAATGACTTTTTAAGAAATCGCGCGTTAAAGCCTCTTTATTATAAGCGATTTATAGATGACATCTTTTTGATCTGGCCCCATGGTGAAAATGAACTTTTATCTTTTATAGCTGATTTCAACACTGTTCACCAATCTATTTCGTTTTCGCATGATTACTCTCGTTCTACCGTTAACTTTCTGGACGTCACAGTTTGCATCTCTGACAACAAACTAACCACTAGGCTTTACAGGAAACCTACAGACAGGCACCGTTATCTTCACTTTAAAAGTTCGCATGTAAAACATTGGAAAACCAGTATACCGTACAGTCAGGCGCTCCGCTTTAAGAGAATTTGCTCTGAGCAGTCAGACTTTTATGCAAACTGCGTACAACTCCGTGAATCTTTGATTCAGCAGCAATACCCACCCCGCATTGTTGAGGATGCCGTCAGAAGAGCCGATGCGCTGAATCGCAAGGATTTGTTCAGCGCTAAAAAGCAACCATCCGTTCAGGCACAAAGTAATCTAGTTCTAACACACTCAGCATCGGTGCCAAACGTTTCCTCAATTCTCAAAAAACATTTCAACATACTAGCGCAGAGTGCCCATCTTAAAGTAATCTTTCCATTGCCACCTCGGGTAATCTTCAGACGGTCTCGCAATCTGCATGACATCCTAACTTCATCTAAAACAAGGGTTCCCGATAATGTCGGTTGCCGACCTTGCAAAAAACCACGATGCAAGGTTTGCGCGCATATGACGACGTCACACATTGCTAAAAGCACTGCTTCTGATTTCTTCTATAAAATTAAAGGAAATTTTACGTGTGACACTTACAATTGCATCTATTTGCTCGAATGTTCCGTCTGCAAATTACAGTACATTGGACAAACCGAAACGCCCTTCAGATATCGGTTCAACAACCACAAGTGTCATGCTGCCACCATTCCTAACCTTCCGCTATCAAAACACGTGCACATTCCGGGCCACTCATTTGATGATATTACAGCTACAATCCTTCAGTCTGGTTTCCGTTCCCACCACGAAAGAGAGCTTCGAGAATCGTATTTAATCTATAAGTTTAAAGCCGTCACTTGTGGTATGAATGAAAGCGCTGGCAAACTATCATTTTTACCCATTTAGTTTCCTAAACACTCTTGACTACCCCCGCTATTATTGCCGCTATGCTTTCACGCAGATAGATTAGTTCCCTGTTTGAGCTTTGTCGGATCATGACAAGATGTTACACCCGCGTTTATGTTTATCGATAACTTGCTCGCAGTTGTACCTATGACGTGCTATTGATGTTTGTGCCGGTGACTCACGCGTTATGTGGCTTCATCATTTTTTACTCATTGTTAATCATTTTTTACTCTTTTATTCGTTTTGTCTTGTGCAAGTGCGCACGCGTGTATTCTCGTTTTTTCTTGTCCTATCACGCGCACCGTTTCCCCACGTGCTTTTAACAACCGCTTGTCAGCCAATAACAGCGCTATGATACGTTACTGCGCATTTTATATTGCGGTACCGTCGCATGTTCGCATCACTCCGACGAAGGCCGGTCCCGCGGCCGAAACGTCAGTCCTTTACTGAACAATTTTTCCTACGTGCTTGATTTTTTTCAACTATATATATATATATATATATATATATATATATATATATATATATATATATATATTGTAGCGAAGCTTTGGAGCTCTGAAGTGGGTCGTCCTCTCCAGCCCCTTCTAGTGGGTTGCCCTCTTCTTCGGAGAGAAGGCAGCTCGTGCAGAGTCGGCCCCGCCTTGACTGTCGCCGTCGTTCATCTTCGCCGAGTGTCCGCCAATAAACATCTTTATAATATATATATATATATATATATATATATATATATATATATATATATATATATGTGGGATGCGGAGTCGGTGAAGGACGGATCCCAACATAAAACAAAACGATGTTTATTAACGTAATAGCAGCAGCAGGGCAAGCATGCCGATGCTGCGCTTCGGAAGGTTAGAGAAACAAACATAAAACCAAGCTTGGTAGCTTGGGTTATATAGCCAGCGGTGGTGACGTAAGCCTCCGACGGAACTGCGTGGCGCTGTCTTTTATCGGAAACGTGTTGCAGCAGGTAGCTGTGTCACGCCGGGCTAATCAATGACGAGACGGAGGCTGCGTAAGTCTGTGCGCAGTGGTCGCCACATCACCCCCCCCGCGGAGTGCAGAGCCCTCAGGGTCTGTAGAAACCTGGGAGGCGTACCAGACGTCCAGAGCGTGTCGTGAAAGGAGCGGGCTGCGACGTCGGTGGTTGTGGACGGACGCCAGTTGAAAGAGTGGCGCTGCCAGGTTCGTTCGCCGCGATGTACGCGGGCTTGAGTCGGTCCTGTCCTGGTCGGTAACACGGAGTAGCAAACGGGTGCTCCATTTTTTCCTGGGGGTCGGGGCTGAGAGTGGCGTAGAGGACGGGTGTAGAAACCTAGTGGCTTTTGCGAGCTGTTCCGCTGACGGGCGGCGCTGCGGAGAGACGCTTCAGGAGGGCCGAATGGATCCGCGAAAGAGAGGTCGCACCGGGCGCGCTTGTGTACGTGGGCGCTTTCACGGGCTTCTCCCCGACTGGTGGCGCCGTTGTAGTAGGCGCCTGTGGCTGGTGGTGTATCGTCGCCGACGTCATGGGCGCCGAGACATACACGGGGAGATGTTGCGGCGGCGCCGGATGCAACACCGTCGTGGTGGTCATGACGGGATGGTGGTGGTCCTGCGCCAATATCTGCGGCTGGGTGAACGTCGGTATCTACACCAGGGACTGGCGCTGGTCTGTCTGGAACGCACCCAGCGTGGGCTGGGCCAGCATGGTCTGCACGTGCAGCATGGCCTGTAGCTGTTGTAGTGTCAGGGGCTGTCCTGGGACTATGGCAAACGAGGGGGGGCGGCATCATGCGCGGCGGCGCCAGAATGATGTTGGGCCTTGGCCCCAGATTCTGCGGATGACCAGGGTTGAGGTGCCAGGTGTGGCCTTGTGCTGGTCCGCCCAGGGAGACTGGGACCGGGTGGTCGCGGTCGGTGCGGGCGTCGTCACGTTTGCGCTGCCGCTCGACAGCTTGGGCAGGATCGGCGGTCGGGACAGTATGATGTTCGAAGCCAACCAGCGTGGTCGGGACAGTCTGAGGTGGCTCGGTTAGGGTGACACCCGTGGTGTCAGCGAACACCTGACAAGCAGCGCTGGTTCGGGTGTCGCACACAGGATCAGTAGGTGCTGATGCCGTCGCGGGCGGTGCCGGGGGCTCGTCTGCCGTCGCGGGCGGTGCCGGGGGCTCGTCTGCCGTCGCGGGCGGTGCCGGGGGCTCGTCTGCCGTCGCGGGCGGTGCCGGGGGCTCGTCTGCCGTCGCGGGCGGTGCCGGGGGCTCGTCTGCCGTCGCGGGCGGTGCCGGGGGCACGGCTGCTGCGGCGGGTGCCGAGGGCACGGCTGCTGCGGCGGGTGCGGACACGGCTGCTGCGGCGGGTGCGGGCACGGCTGCTGCGGCGGGTGCGGGCACGGCTGCTGCGGCGGGTGCGGGCACGGCTGCTACGGCGGGTGCGGCTACGGTTGCTGCCGGTTGCGGTGGGGCTAGCACGAACCCTCGAAGTTGGTCGTATGCCTGCGGCCCAAGAGGAGGTACAACGCGTCGCAGAGCAGGAGGAAGCATAGCTACCGTGATGGCGTACTTGTCCTGCTGCGAGACGATGTTACGCAGGGAGAAACCAGCCTCCATCTTGATGAGCCAGATGGCTGGACATTGCGGCCAGAATTCGGGAAACTCCGGCGGCAGCAAGATGCAGTGCGCCGTGGTTTCATCCGGTCGCAGCGCCATCGTGATAGGCGTGTCAGAGGTCGGTTGACTCGGCGTGAAGGTCCCGTGGAATCTTCTGGAAGGTCATTCCAAGGTCCGGGTCATGGCGGTGCGGTTTGTTCGTTTTCCGGGTCTCCAGATGTGGGATGCGGAGTCGGTGAAGGACGGATCCCAACATAAAACAAAACGATGTTTATTAACGTAATAGCAGCAGCAGGGCAAGCATGCCGATGCTGCGCTTCGGAAGGTTAGAGAAACAAACATAAAACCAAGCTTGGTAGCTTGGGTTATATAGCCAGCGGTGGTGACGTAAGCCTCCGACGGAACTGCGTGGCGCTGTCTTTTATCGGAAACGTGTTGCAGCAGGTAGCTGTGTCACGCCGGGCTAATCAATGACGAGACGGAGGCTGCGTAAGTCTGTGCGCAGTGGTCGCCACATATATATATATATATATATATATATATATATATATATATATATATATATATATATATATATATATATATATATATATATATATGTGTGTGTGTGTGTGTTGTGAAAAAATTTGTACTACAATATAGAAAAGAAAACAAATATCTATTTTACCCTAACAGCTTCGGCTGGCGGTCCAGCTTCTTCGGAGGATGTAACTTAAATGAAACGGCCATGGCCGAACCCGCTGCACAAGGGCCGCCCACCCAGTCTGGGGGTCAGAAAATAGTTTAGAAAAAGCAAAAAAAGAGAGAAAATAGAAAAAGAATGAGAGAACTAACGAAGCAAGCAACAGTGACAAAACGAAGGAGGAAAGGAACAGCGGGAGGAAAGGCGGAGAGCCGCCGGAGGCGGGCGAGGCGGCGGGTCATGCCCGTCTTAACTTCGTACGGTAGATAAAAAGCGGCGTGAGCAAGGGACGAAGGAAAAGGGGAAAAGACAAATGTCGCTTCTACACATCACACACACGGCGTCCAAGTTCAGATGGTTCGGCGGTTAGCTCGCGGCGCCGGGCCGTGTACATACGAGAAGAGCTACATAGGACAGGAATATGTTGGACAGACAGAAACCGCGTTCCCTTTACGTTTTAACAACCACAGGGCACAAGCGAAAGGCCTCCCTAATTTGCTGTTCTCTAAACACATTAATCTGCCTGGTCACTCTTTTGAGCACATAAGTGCTAACGTCTTGAAATGGGCTGGTTGGTACATACTGCTTTTCGAACGAAGAAAGAGCGCTAGAATAAGGACGAAGACGAGAGAAGACAAACACGGCGCTGACTAACGACCATATTTTATTGCGTTTGCACGTCAATATATAAACGGGAAACACAATCAGTATATACATCGGGGAACACGATATCGCTGTAACACTGCCCAAATCATCGTTTTGAAAGTTACATTTCATTTTTGCGAAACGATAGCAACGCTGCGCTGACACAACATTCTCCACTTATGTGGATGCAAAAAAGCCTCAAAGATCTCACGTTGGCGTTGCTCTGCATACGTGCCTGGTACTTCACAATATTTAAATACTGGTTCGCAGTCACATTTCCTACAGTGATCTACTAGATGACTGCTCACTTACCTCTTTAGCGAGTACGCATGTTCACGTAACCTACATTGTAACGTAACCTCTCAAAGACGGCAACACGAGACGAAGAACATCCTATGGTCGTTCTTCGTCTCGTGTTGCCGTCTTCTTGCGCTGCTTTTATCATGAAGAGCACCAACTAGCCCGGTTTTGCACGCTATTGCAGGGTCAATTCATGATAAAAGCAGCGCAAATACACAGAAACACGAGAAGAACGACACAGCCATCATGTCGTCATCAGGCACCTGGATCAAAGAGCACGTGAAATCATAGAAGCTTTTCACAGTAAGAAAAAAAAATGACCTTTGCATTTCCACCCCATCCATCTATCTCCATGATCGGGAAATCAGCCTCCTCGAAAAATGTGACGAAATTCTGTAACGTTGTGGATGCGTGCGCAGGGGACTAGTATTTATTTACTTGTGTTTAACACGACAGTTGTTAGCTCAGCCAGCGCCCTCTAGGTGGCATTGGCTCAGCGCCTGTGCATGTGTCGTTCTTCGTCTCGCGTTGCCGTCTCCTTGCGCTGCTTTTACCATGAACAGGAGAGTTGCTTGTTGGGCAAGTTGGTACATACATAGTTAACTACAAAAGAAGCCACAAAACGTCGAAAAACGGAAAAAGCAGAGCGGCAGAAAACAGACAGAGCGCAGAGACGCTCTGTCTCTGCGCTCTGCGCTCTGTCTCTTTTTTCTGCCGCTCTGCTTTTTCCGTTTTTCGACGTTTCGTGGCTTCTTTTGTAGTTCACTTTACCATGAAGATCACCAACTAACCTAATGTTCTACGCTTTTGTATTCCGTAATCGCCATTGGCTCTTTTGATCGGTTGAGATATTATAAAGAAATGTCAACGTTTGCTTAAGGTGGGAGCGTAGCGCAATGCGAAAGGAAGAAGGAAATTTAATGAGTTGTGTAGCGAAACATGTGATGCCCTCAGCTCTATTGTTTGACCAGTCTTCGCGACGTTAATCAATGAAGCTGCGTCAGTTTTGTTCTGTAAATATTTCTTCCAATAAACAACCAAGGAGTATGGCAGCCATCACAAATGGGAAGTCGGTGTCGATGTCTTGAGGTGGTGCGTTTAGCGTGCACATGCGTTTCATACGCTTTACAATTTATTTTAAATATGTTCTAGACTATATTAGCCGCTGATGTTTTGTAAATGACGCGTGCGTGTCTGTGAAAATCTATCGCAGAAGTTATCTCGTCTTCAAATTTTTTGTCACTGCTTCTTTAAAAATTGCATTCTAATAGGCCCATGCGGAGAACAACGCCAGTGTGAAACCTTTGAAGCCTTTTGCCTTCGCTATCACTCCGCAGAAATGAAATCATGTATACCTGTCAAATATATCATTAAGCATGAGCGCCCGCACAATTAAGTGTACGCACTTTTGCGCGTGCTCATGTGGCGTAGCCAGAAATCTTTTTCTGCAAACAGGGTGAGGGGGGGGGGAGGGTCGAACGATACTTACTTTTTGTATGTTCGTGCGTGCGTAGATATATCCACACGCAGGATACATAAAATTTCTGGAAAAGGGGGTTTGAACCCCACCAACCTCTACGTCGCCCCTCCCCCTTCATGGCTACGCCAATGGCAAGCACGATAAGACTCATGCGGACGCGCGCGCACATGCACAGATTGCCATAATTACCGAGGGCTTGGCACCGTATGTTTTTATCGTCGTATATGCGTTCAGCACAGGTAAGGAAAGAGAAATCAACCAAGAGAAAGCGATTTGAGACATGTATAAAAAGATATTCTTGCTCAATACTGCGTCGCCGAATGTTTTTACTCACGATTCATTCTATTTTCACTGCAGCAATCTTTAGTCCCCTGTGTGGTGTGCGAACCGCAGTTTGAACCTCGTGATTTGTTAATCCGGGTGATACGTGACAAATTATTTCAAAAGCAAATGCGAAACAAAGGACGTGCATTCAAAAGCTTTGTCAGCGCCACGAGCAGTACCGACACACCCCGATACAATGTAGGAGCAGATGTGGGTTTCGAAACTAACAGACCCCTTTCGTAATCCGCAAGTGCGCTTCCCCGCACTGCATATTCACCCAAATAATGGCGGCACCTGTCGTCCTTCAAGTAGACACGAAGTCTTAGTGAATTCGGCTGTAAACACTAAACAGCGACACAATGTTTACGGTGGGATAGCTGGCTTTTCTGCGATGCTCACTGTATGGCAAGAAAGCCAGCTTTACAAGCATGCAAAGTGTCTATAAGGCCGACAAAAGCGACCGAGGAAGCTACATGGCTTTAGATACACAATAAAGCAGCTTATCACTCCAAGGAGCATTTGTCGGCCAATCTAAAACCAGGAGTCGTTTTTGAAAACTCTTTTCTAAGCTTTGCAATCGAAGTTTAGAGGCCAAAGTGGGTCTAAATTGAGGCAGCTGTCATAGGTTGTGGTAATATCTTCAAATGGCCTTGGAAGGAAGGCGCTTTGTGGCAGGTTATTAAAATTACGCCTAAAATGTTCTACTGGATCCCTAGTATCTAAGACCGCCAGTCCTTTCCGATATCGTGTCTCGTTCGTGAGATATGATTTGTTTTCGTGTGCTTCCCATTCAGTTACGGTGGGGCGCCCGGCCGCTGCCGAGAGATGGCGCGACACATACATGGCTCGAAATCCTGGGGATAAAACATAAAAAGAAGTGAACTCAAACGAACTGCGCAGTCGCCGCTACGTAGGAAACTTGCCAACTTGGCAAGGAAATCGAGATCTTCGCTAAACATATCTAACATCTTAACAATAGAAAGTAGCACTTAGGTATGACAACATAACTTCAAAACCTTCAAAATCCAAGCAACTAAAAGTCTATCCATCACCCCGTCCCCCAAAAAGTGACATCGCTTCGCGATAACACCACTGAAGGAGTGCTGACACAGCAAAACTTCTTTGCAGACTAGTTGGTTCTCTATGCACTCTTCAACGGCTTGGATAGCTACCGGTTGTGGTATATTGTAAAACATATCATTAACGTCAATAGAAAAACACATAATTGGCTCACTTTCCTTGATGAAGGCGATCACTTCCTGGGATCCACGTAGCATGCTTAGGTCTTCTAATGGCAGAACAGACAGATGCGTTTTTAGGTACACATCCACACATCGTTGCCATGTTCCTTTGTCCTCGACGATCATTCGATAGGGGCGGTTTTCTTTATGCATCTTAATGTTGAAAAACGGGTTTAGGGTCAGTTGATTACTTCCTTTTACCTTCGTTTTTAGCTTGTTGAGGCCATGTCCTTCACACGTTTTTACAGCCAAATTTTGCACCTGCTTTATATTTATTTCGTCGTAATCAGTAGCTTCAAAGTTCTTCATAATTGCTTTGTCGCGTTTTGTTCATATTCATCTTTCTTCATCCCCACGAACCTTGCGGTCTTGTCCGTTAGCAGCAGCTTCAAGTTGGCGTGTTTGAGATAGTTCACTCTTTCTTTAACAGCACATCCTTAATTTTTTGGTTTTTGAATACCGCATGACGGAGTCCATGCTTTCTGATATTGTGGCTTCTCTTTTTCCTTCTGGAACTTGATTAGCAATCGAGTGTATGATTCCGATGAACTTTGCCGGCTTTACAGTCTGTTTTACCGCAAACTTTGATCCCTTGTCGGTCGTGCATTGCACCTTAACCGGTAGTTGGCACTCCGAAGGATTAATATGGCCTTGTACGTCTTCGCGTTTATTCTTGGTTTTCCGAGGTAGCATCGAAAAGCTGTTTTTCCAGTTTTGCTCCCCAAGAGCTTCTGCCATCTTGTGAAAATGGCGTGTCATCATTTTTGAAGCTTCTTTTGCGAATACGTTGGCACACGTTACTTCAGTACATTGGCGGTAGAAACGTAACTGTTCCAGCTTTCCGCGCACAGCCTCCGAGCGGCTTTTTCCGTAGGTGCCGTTCTTCCTAGCACTGCTGAAATAACCGGCGATGTCAGACCTTTGTTCAATGCATATGTGAGAGTCCGAGTTCTTGCTCTTTCTTCTGCAATGCATTCCACGAAGAAGTAAACACGAGGAAGAGGGGGGAGGTCGGGAACACGAAAACCCTGAGTGTGTTTCCTTATTGTGTGATTGCGTCGGTGGCTGAAAAGCTGTAAATACAATTAACGGAAAAAAGAATGGTAAAAGTGATGAGTCCGCTACCGAAAAAGCAAGACGAATAGTTCTGCCATATATCCACTCAGTCTCACATAAGCTAAAAAATATTCCAAATGCACAGAATGATGAACTGGTTTTCTCGCCTCCGGAAAAACTAATAGGAATGTGTCGAAGGGTTAACGGCTGCAAGGAAAGTAGCCAGAGTAAAAGTCGCTGTATAAACCACGTTAGAAAGTTTATGGCATGCAATAAGGAAGTAGTTCACGACATTTTCTTGACACGCGGTAGGAGGTACGTCTGACAGACGGAAAGATGTTGAAATACAAGATTAAGAGAGCATCGAAATAACTGTCAGGTAATCACGCATCCGGGAAATCTAGCAACACATGTTTCGCAGTGTAAATGTGAGCCGCTTTTCGAGAAAGCCACAATGTTGTCGCAGGTACACGATAAAATGGAACGAGTTATAACCGAATCTTATATGATTACACAGGCACTTGCCCACGAATGTATCAGCGCACCATCCATTAATCTTTCCTCAAAAGAAATCCAATTCATAGGAACAAACTAACCCTTGTCATGCGCACGCCCATTTGAATATTTTATCTTGCTTCGGGTTTTCGCGATGCCTTCCTTTGGATATATATGTGAGGAAAATGTCTTGAAATGAAACAGTTGTTAGTCTGCGCTCTGTGTTTGTGTGTAGTCTGTCCGTCCTCGTACGATAAAAAGCGCGAATTTCCAAGACCTAATTGTCGTCTTATGAAACATAGTCGTTCACTTACAATCCCTGGAGTGGGCAGCTAAATGTGAACCATAGTTAGCGTTCAAATTATTTTTATGTTTCCTAAGGTGGGTGTTTAGGCAGCGTGCCGTCTGCCCAATGTATACGAGCCCACATGTCATAGGGATTTGATAAACAACACCAGAAGCGCATGACACAAACTGATTTCGGTGTTTCGTGCTACATACCCTTTTCTGTGAGGTAAGAATTTTATCAAGTTTCTTGTGAAAAGCCGCGCAACTATTTCCATGTTAGGCACACTGAAGGCCACGTGTACGCCGCAGCGGGCACCAACTTCTTTAGTTTATGGGAAAGCTTGTGCAATCACAGCTAAATTTCCCTTTTTGTTTTGATCTTTGCGTTGTGGTACAAACTTCACCTTTACCTGTTTCAAAAGCTTTTCACATTGAACAACCATGATCTGAGGGGGGAAGCGGAAACCAAGAGTCTGTCTAATTGAAGGGAGAAGCTTGTGCTAATGAGGTGCTTGCATGATTTTCTGAGTGCTGAACGGAAGCAAAATGTGCAATACCACCTTTCACTCTTTTAGAATGTGAAGAGCTGTAACTTAGCAGTGGTTTTCCTGATCTAGGGCCGAACATCCGACACGTGTGGTCACATGAAAACTTTAGTTGTAAATCCAAAAAGTGTAGACGTTCGTCATTGGGAAGTTCAAACGTGAAGGTAAGACCAAAACTCACTTCTCCGAAGCACTTCAGAATATCTACGAGGAGCCTTCCAGTGTCGAAATTCGGAATAAAAAAATATTAATCAACATAATCGCGGAAGATTCATTTACTTAGGCTGTTCAAATTATGTTCCAGCATCCTGTCAAATTTGCCGAGATAGACGTCACATTGGATGGGCGCAACCCTAGACCCTCTACAGACCACTGACTTAGTTGAAAAATTGTAAGAACAATTATTCAACCCATCGTACAAGAGTCGACACAAGGTAGAAAGACAATAATTCCACAAACCTTAACCAAACTGATGCCGACTTTATCGCGGAAACGAACTTCGTCGTTATCCTCACAGATACATTGCTTCACATTTTGCAAAAGACGGTCATGCGGCAAAGAATAAAAAAATTGGCCGCGTATCTGCGTGCTTCGCTGCAAATGTCGTCTAAAGACGATAGAAGAGGCGCTGCGTGAGGTATGGACGCCATCTGGCAATACGTCGGGAAACATGAGTGCTGTGTTGCGGGCTGGTAGTCCAGGCGCAGCAGCAGGCGAAGACCGGCGGCGACCAACGTGACCGGCAGGGACGCCAGCCAGCCCGAACACGCGGTTTGGCGCGAAGCGCTGAAGCAGAAGAAACGTCCGCACTCAACGACTACTCTCCACACACTCTTTTATTAGATGCGAAGTATCTTATGGCGGAGTTCAATCCGGTGGTGGTGGTGTGCGGCGTGACCACCCTTACTGCGCATGCGCATACCCTCTCCACTTCCCCCCTACCCTCCCCCTTTCCCCTTCCCCTTTCCCCTCTATACTATCCCTCTCTCCTCCCCCTCCACTTTCCCTCTTTCCTCCCCCTTTCCACTCTTCCTCTGAAACGCGGGCTAGACATGCCGAAATTCTCTCCTGCGCAACGCCGCGATGAGCACCAGCGCATGCGCGTCCCCTCCCCCTCTCTCTCCTCTCCTACGCTGTCCCCCTCTCGCATGCCTGCCGACTGCGTTCCCCGCTCGCCCTGTGAGAATTAACGGCAAGGCTAGAGGGAAGACAAGACGCGCGTAGCGTTCCTCTTCGCGTTCCACGACGCGAGGTCGGTAGCATGTCCAAAGAACGCCAACGGAACGCGATCGTGCAAGTGCACCGGCTTCGCATCGCCTCATGGTCCCCTTTAGCAGGAAATGGTGTAATTTTTTACACGTCGCCTGGGTAAAGCAGGAATGCCAGAGCGGCGCCCCATGGCATTCGTACAGTGCAATACAGAACCGAAACCGAAACACAACAATGAGCTCGTGCAGAGGGCACGGAGGAAGGCAAGTTAGTTTCAGCGCAGTCGCATTTTCAGCGCAGCTTAAGAAACTAGGGTCTTTAGAATTACGTATGTATGCATTTTCTAATAAAGGAACACACCACCTAATACTTACCTAGTGATGTTGCGCCTCAGATATGCGTAATGTTTGCCTTTTGATCGACAATGTACACAAGTATGAACCTAGTCAGCCGTTCAAGATGGCTGGCCCTTGGGCAAGTGGTTCAACTTTGGCCAAGTGGCTGAATCGAGTGACGTGCCGACAAACAGAAAGAGAGACAGAAAGACAGACCAAAATTTCTCCGTTTAATTATCCGAAGAAAGACTATCGTCTTTAAAACATCTTTGACATCAATACTGAAAGCAGAGCGTGCTCCTGGGTTACTATACAAAAGATAGTCAACAACCGTTTTGGAATTGTGAGCACTACACGGATCTACAATATTAAGTGTCGATAGAGGCCTCTGAAGATAGCTGGAAACAGCATATTGCCATCTACCCCGTTCAGACACTATTGCTATAATGGGCATGCCCTGTTTGTGGTTTTTTTTAGAAAAGAAAATTTCCAAGTGAAGACCCTTTGCCTTCTTAACTTCTTTAGCGGTTATTGTTAGGTTGAGTTCACCGAGAAGCACTAGGGCCTTTTCCTTAACCTTTTTTTTTCTTTCAGTGAAGTTAGCTGAAAATTCTTAACGCATCATATGCCTTTCTCCGAAGAGACCCTCGGGTAGCACAACAAAAAAGCCTTCTTTATCCGAAGTCAAGATTCTAAGCTGGTTAGATGCCGCAAAATTAGCGCGAGGACGGAGCCGTCCTTGATTGCAAGGCTTACAAAAAGAACCGAGAACACCAGCACACTCTTCAATGCACCGGAGTTTTTATTCCTCAGGAACGAAGCAAGCAACGGTACTAGCAATACATACATTTTTGACGGGCGTAGGTGTGGCATCAAAGCAAAACTTTGGACCTAATTGGAGTAACTTTTTGTAGCTGTCCGGAAGTTAGCTCCGCCTAAGGTCAACACAGTCGCTTCCGCTGCAACATTCTTTGACTTCCTAGGCAGATGAGGAAACACAGACATCCACAAAAAGTCCGTAATTTGCTGCGAAGCCCTGCGGCATCCGCTGAAAGCTCGGTAGTGATGCATGTGGTCATACTTTACGTAAGCGCCCGTTGTGTCTCCTTCGCCCGTGTTTTTAGCGCTGCTATAACCATAATAGTAAAACTCTAGACATTATTATTCAGTAAACATAGCTTAATAAAACATGTTGTTTGGCTAGTTTGTTCTAATGTGCAAGAGAAAATGCCGCAATGCAAAGCGAAGAAAACAAGAGGACAAGAAAGGGCCTTACTTGCAACAAGTAAATGGGCCCATTGCACGATACTCGTTCTCTTGAAATGTTCAGTATTATATCTGAGAGCTACGAGTACGTGAAGGATCAATGAACCGATTCTTCCCGCGTGACTGGTGTAAAGTGCAGAAACGCGTCATGAAGGCGACCGTTCCACAGTACAGTTCGACGCCATGTAATTGGGTATACGCCACTTCTTGAGTGTGAAAATTCTGCCGATGTGCAGCATAAGCTTTTTGAACGAAGAAACAGCGCTAGAACAAGGACGAAGACAAGAGGAGACAAACACGGCGCTGTGTTTGTCGACGTAGATGATTTGTGCTTAATCCGAAGCCCCAACGTCGTCTCGAAGTACCTTCAAGAAGAGCGTCCGCAGCAAGTAAGCGCCTTTTCAGTTGACGTTAAGGACTTGTACTCTTCGCTACCACACAACATCGTGCTTAAGGAAGTGAACGAGTGCATAGCACGATATGGTTGCACCAAGTTTCAGAACGCCTGTGGAACCCATACCGCGAAGTTTTTAGAGCTATTACGGTTTTATCTTGAGTCCACCTTCATATGTGATTGCGAGAGCTTCTTCATACAACGTGAAGGTGTTTGCATAGGCTCATGTTTGGCACCGATGCTTAGCGATCTCCTACTTGCGCGATACGACAGACGCCTCAGGGCCAGCATCCATACGAAGGACACCGTTAAGGTGTTGCGATATGTGGACGACTTTCTAGTATTCTATAATCATGACAAAGAAGACGATCGACATCGTGTTGCAAATATTTATGACGGATTTCTTTCTGAAATGAAGCAGCTAAACTTGTCAATGAAATGCCCACTAACAATAGTTTAAAATTTCTAAACATGCAAATAGATTTCAGCAATGACCATGTGCGCTGGCGGTACGAGCCCCTTTAGAAAAAAAAAGAAAAAAAAGAACAAGAAAACAGCGCCGTGTTTGTCTCCTCTCGTCTTCTTCCTTGTTCTAGCGCTGTTTCTTCATTCAAAAAGCAGTACGTACCAACCAGCCCATTTCAAGACGTTAACACAGCATAAGCGTCTGTCAGGCAAACTTTATTACGCTGCATACCACAGGAAATTTATAACTACCTGCAAAAACAGCCAAGAATCCAGTGTTCTCCTTTTGACAAACGGCGTTGCGGACAGACCTGCCCCAGGAAGAGCTCATTATTGGGGATATGTAATACACCTTCAGTACTAATCTCTCTCTCTCTCTCTCTCTCTCTCTCTCTCTATATATATATATATATATATATATATATATATATATATATATATATATATATATATATATATATAGTAGTGGGAAAAGAATCACGCGGACCCCGATAGAATAAGGAATGAAGAAAGAAACTACGACTTTCGTTGGTTTGGCACTGTATATTTTCACTAACGTTTCGTCTGGTGGACCAGACTTTGTCAAAGTCATATATATATATATATGAACCAGACAGAGAAATAAACACAACACCTGCTGACTTGGCCGGCTGTTCTATTCTGCCCTTCGTCGTTCTCCTCTCCCCGCTAGCCGAGCTAGCGCCCGTGCCCTACACTCTAAAAAATCCCATGCTTACCTAAGCGCGTGTTTTAAGTTTTTTTACACGCCTAAAGTATGCGTGATATTTCTCCACGCTTACCGATCACGCCTACTAAGAGTGATGAGCGCCATACTCTTCACGCATAGCAGGTTGACATACGAACCACTTTTCCCGCGCTTATCATGGCGTGACGGCTGTGCACGCTTAAAAACGGCGCCGATTACCCTCGCCAAAGGAGGAAAGAGACGGAGCGGTGGAGTGACGCCACTTCCTCTCCCGTCTCTCCCTTGTGGTCAGCTTTAAGCACCGGTCGATGCCGGCGAGGGCCACTTCTTCGAATCAAGCTTTGCTCAGAAAGCTGTTCTTTCCTCTCCACCTTGTGAAGTTGACAAGTGCTGAATGTCCTGCAGAGAAATTGCGCGAGATAATACCGCGAAGGATGCTGAAACTAACTTTCTATCAAGCGCTTTTCGTAAGCCGTGGTCCATTTGAAGGATGCAAAAGAATATAAGGTGTGAACAAGCCCCAACCTTTTTTTTTTGTCCGAAGGGGCGACTGCCCTCTCAAACATGTGCACGCTGTGACACGCTGCGCGTTCAAAGATAGCGAACCATGCGCACTATGTCTCGGACGACATTACAGCATTTTTCCCATTAAACATTCAGTTTCTCGCGTTCTTGACTAAAAATACCTTTCGAAATTATTTTTCCCTGGCGTTTTCTTCAATGAAACGCGAAGGTTATGAACAACAGAAGAAATGCGACCAATGTATATTATATATATATATATATATATATATATATATATATATATATATATATATATATATATATATATATATCTTTTATTTGTTCCAAAAATCTGATGTAACAAAACGATGGCTAAAATAAACGATGGCTCAAGTATAGTTAGAGGTGAGCGCTGAAACATTTTCATAATATTGAAGATGTTGAAGTTGGCTGGAGCGACGCACCATGGCACCACTTCACCCAAAACTGAACAGAGAGCAGTCTAGAGACTGGCCCCGCCTGCAGACTAGCACATACCCCAACCTACACACACTTTCGAAGATACACCTCTCTGAATATCGCGACGATCGAGTGCCCCTGGTGCGGAGGGATACCAACACTCAGGCATATTACATACAGCTGTCCCTCGCGTCCTGCTGCGGCGAACTCTGCACTCATAAAAACACACACATTACCACACTGGTCGTGGGAGGCGCGACTCTCGAATCAGGCCTTGGGAAGCGAACTGGCAACCCTGGAACAGGCCCGGCGAGCCGCTATAGCCAGTGGAGCCCTGGACGAAGGGCACTACCCACTTTACTTAAATTTAAGGACAGTTAATAAACGTTTATTCTCTCTTTTATATCTTCAACGAAGTGAACAAACTTCTCAATCTTGTGTTGGCCCATGACATTTCCTTGCTGCAGCCGGGCTTAATGATCGATTGGACGAATCCAAGCAGTTGGCCATACGCAGATGGATATGTGAGGTCTTTCATACAGTAAAGGCAAAGGCACATCACAAGTGCCTTCTCTAGAGACGTGTCTTTACTCATTTCAATGGTTTCCTTCTCTCTGCCACAAATGAGGAGTCTCCTTTCCCCCCAGACTCTGCACGGTCCAATATAATCACTTGGGGGTGTGTGTAGAAAATATCCCATTAAACAAACAATAATGCTTCATAGGTGGCAAACACATCTCAATTACGCAGTAAATGAAACTACTGATCGCTAGGTTTTACGGTAGAGCTGTTATGGTCGAGGTTTGCCGTCTCTCGTACAGAAATTGATAATTATCATGAACCGGCATGCGCTCAACCCCCACCCAAGCACTTTGTGCAGTTGGTAATAAGAGAAGCTGCAAAGCCTCCTTCTAATCGCTTTGCGCCGCCCGTATGTTCCCTGGTTAAATTCTAGTGTACCAGTGCGGTGAGGGAAGATGTTCCTGCAATATCTGTGGCACATACGCGCTATAGCAGTTTTACACAAGGCTGTTATGGTCGAGGTTTGCATTCAGGCACAACAGAGAAATACATTGAAACACACAGACAAAAAATAAAGATAATAAAGAGCTCCGCTTTGACACAATCTTATGGGACTTGGTGCAAGCTGTGCCAACCTTTTTTACCGCATTAACGTTGAATCCGTTTCTCGAATTTCTGCTGGTAACTGCTTTGACAATGTTTCAGTTCGGAAGCTTTTAAAAGTAACCAGTATAGAGAATGAGCTCGACTCACCGTAGCCATGAGAGCATGCTTCGCTAACCTCGGTCGCAGGTACGTGTCTAAAGAGACGTATGATGGCTCAGTAAATTTTAGTACTTTTGATGCGACCTCAAGGAACCTTTTCAATTTTTGCTCATTTTCTTCAATCCTGCGTCCAAACATCAATTCGCTTTCAAATGCAACCTGAAAAAGAAAAGAACAGTGCACGAAATGCATATAGGCGAGACAAAAAGCAGCTTGTGATTTCAGTTCGTCATGTGTTCCTTAAAAACGAAGGTTAAAGGTACGAACATAACCGACCACGTATTGAACAAAACGTTTTCACTTCAAGCGGGAATGAGCTAAAATACATATGCTCAGTTCTTAACGCAATGAAGAAGGAAACATAATTTGACCGCAATGTTATCCTGCATGCACTTATCTGGGCACCATCAGCTACGAATAAAAAGTAATTGCGTTTACATTTTGTAATAGGCTATGTGCGAAAACCGCAGTAAGCCTGAAAAATGTTTTAGGTGGCATGCTGAAGCACAATGTTTGTATGAATTCCGAACATGAGATGTGTTTTCTGTGTACCGTGTTGCACGTCACAAGCTGTGAACACTATCACATATCGGCTACATAAGGTGTCCCAAACGATATAAATGTTTTCCATACCAATTCTTCGTGTAGCACATATGTGGGCATCACTCTCAGTGCTTCCTGACGTCGGACGGTAAATGATGCCTTCATCAGCATTTTTATACGCTCAACGGATATATCTGTATCAGAAGCAGCTTCTCTTTCTAAGGTCTGTTAAAGAAAAAAATAAACAGAAGTGAAGGGAAATCCAAAACGAACCTCTGCAATAAAGTTGTACAGTGAAGGTCACATTTTCAACGCCTTCTACGTTCAGCTATAGAGGACATCAAACCATGGAATTTCTTTTTTGCAATGAACAGGGGAAAATTGCAATGTGATTTTTTTCTGTGAATTAAGAAAATTGTACGAAGTTGCCCAAAACGTATTAAAATTACTTTGCTTTTGAAGCTTTACTCTTAAATAGTGTTGTTTGCCGAGAAAACATGTGTTTGATCTTGGAAATAACTACTTGCTCTACGGGTAAAAGAGCTAAAAATAACAGAGTCTAGTAACTCATAACGAGCTACTACTGTACACAAGTATACTTGTGTACAGTAGTACCCATTTCTTCTATAGAACAAATGGCATCCAGAGTGAGACTGGATGCCTTCACACCCCTCCAACATACGCTGCCTTGCAACTGATACATGCAAGCAGTTGTAAAAGCTCTTGAAATGCTTTTTACAAATAAAATATATAATATTATAATAAGGCATAATTAGTCTTAGAAATATTACAAATATAGTTTATATCAACTCAGTCTCATTTATACCATTTTACTTGCCTGCAAAATCAGAACTGCAGATTCCGAAGAATACTCTTCAGGTGTCGTTTCTGCTCCAGCTTTGGTGCTTAGCTGATTCAGTTTCTCCGCGGCCTGTCGTTGCCTGTACGTCAGTCCTCGCCTCGCCTCTGACAGGCGAGAGATAAACATGCCCTAAAAAGCAGATAAAAAGACGAAAGTTGCGAGCAGTTCTATACGTGTGCTATATTGCTTACCCATTTATTCCTTCCACTGAATTGAAGACGTGTTCCAGGGCTATAAACTTCCCACGCCATGTCTGGATATTTTTCAGCAATGCAGCTACCGAGATCGTTGTACTTCCATTGCCGGACAGCGTCTGATGCGTCAGTGATCTATTTTTGTGAACTGCATAGACACATAGCATAGCCTCTGTAAATGCAAACCGGATAATGTGCTGCGCGAAAAATTTGCACTGGCACTAGTGTGCTTACTTCAAAAAAGCGATGAGTTCATGCCGCATCTGCATGGATAAACGTTTGTGCCGGATGTCGTCAGGAGGAATATTTCCTTCAAGAAGCGGCAGCAGGCCGTTCGAGAATATAGGTAGCTGGCGTGTAGCGCTCCATGTGTGTTTTATGGGAGCATTCTTTTTGCTTCTGGAATGCTAAATTGTAATGAAATATGAGAAACTGATCATCAGTACACTCACGACAAAGCTGGTTTGAGGCAAAGTTTATTACTTCACGTTATACAAGCATTAAAACAGCATTTGCCTCTACTGTAGGCAAACGTTCTGGTCACATGGGAAGTTTTTGTACAATTAAAACAATCACGTATGAAGCAAATTACACATGCATGCTCTCTCTATTAAATGCAAATGCGGTGGTACTGCAGTGCAAAACTGAAATGTCTACAGGAACTAGCAGACAGAACAACCATTTTACTATGTCATTACCGCTGTTTTAATAATATCCTTCAAAAAGATTGCTCGGCCATGCCCATAAACCAGAGACATAGCAATAAAACGTTGTCCATCAGCTACGTGAACACAAAGATGAAATTCGGGTCACAGTAGTGGATGCTCTGGGTGCACTAAAAATACTATGTGTCAGAAAATGTAAAAAAAAGACATGGTGCACACGCAATATTCTGTAGCCATAAAGTTCACAAACGTAGCCCAGCTTCAGAAGCATTATATGAGTTATCGAAGGCATCAGCGAGGTCAATCAGTACAACCAGTTATAACACTAAGTAGTAAAATATTTTTCAACTCATCATCGATGGTCAAAGCACATGCGATTTTGTTGCATGTTATAGATAATACAAAGTATGATAGTACATCCAGCATCAAAGCCACGTGCTCGGAAACCGTAGTTAATGGGATAATTTTGAAGTATGCCACAACCGTATGCATATATTGCGATAACAATGTAGCAGGTTCTCTAATTCTGAAACAACTGCGTATATGTACGAACAGAGTGGCCCCTTGATATCGACTCCGAATGAAGCGTATAGTTTTAAAAAACGGCGGTCAATGCACTTTAGAGTAATAAGGTGACAGAAAGACCACAGCACAGCCGACTAAATAAAGAATGGTTCTTGCACTAAAAGATTCAAGTAGTAAAACGGGTGCGTACACATTGGCTATGCATATCATGCCAAAGAAAGATGAGACGAGAAATGAATGGAAGGCGGAATGGCAAGTACGCAGTCAGCTTCGGGGTACGTGTATATAGGCCATGGGTGCAAGAACTGGCTTGAACGAACAACTTTTGTGAGACCCGTTCCTTTGAGGGCAAACACGTTTCTGGCGCTGTCGTGGTGCACAGCCGACATGAGCATGCATACGAAAAATGCTATGTCCTCATATACTACAATTTCATTCACTTTTGCAAACAATTCTCCTCCACTAGATGACGCGACTAGAAGAATATCCATTGGCTGTATTTTGACCTTGTTGACGTGAACAACGTCGACTGATAGGCCAGTTTTTCCGACATAGTCCCGTATGCCAACAGCTAAAAATCTTTTGTCTAAGACGAATTGCCCTTTTGCCTTTGATGAGAGCTTTTCGTGTGAGCAAAGAGTTTTCGCCTTACCGCTTCCATGCCAAAGCGTAAATGATTGATTAATTTGATAGTAACATGCTACTGAGTACGGATTGTTCTTGAAGTTGAAATATTTTTTCCTTTAGGTATTGAATTCTTGCTTTCCATTCGCATCGTCCAGTGGTGTCTCCCAGGGCCAAAATTTCTAATTTGGTCTGGAAAGTGTATTAACATGTGATGCTTTGCTGTTAGCGCGTCAGACCCATAACACATGCAGTACAGACGGTGGTGTTCTGCAATGAGCTCTTCAAGACCACAAGCTGTGTCAGCACGCACGACTGGTGATCAAGAAATCTGCGTAATTTGAGCAAGATGGATCAGGCATTTCACAAACATCTCTGCCTCCGCAGGGAGCAAGGGATGTACAATGAGGGGGAAATGCAAGATTCGAATCAATGCCGTGCTCGCAGAAGCAATTACTTGGAGGTCGGTTTCAAATGGTCTTGGGTAATTGCTTCGTGACACAGAAGAATGAAAGTGGAAATTTTTTAAGGTATTGTTCAATTGCGTGCGACAAAACCATTTTTTCTTTTTCACTGCAACATTGAGAAACTGCGTAATCTCTTTCGGGACAAGGCCCTCAAGGAGGATATGCATAGGATCGTACAACACAGCTTTAGTGAGACGAAAATGTGGGAATTGTTTGAGGACTGAATCCCCGTTTATACCATACACCCGCGACAGCGTTTTTTTTTCTTCCGGATCTGCAGCAGCTTTGATCCTTTCCCACTGCATATTGATTTCATGGTCATTTCTTAGAGGGCACTGCGCATGATAGCTGTACTGAGATATCCTTTTTGTGATAACAGAGCACGTTCTACAACAGCGAAGAACATTGGGACCAAATGATTCTTTAAACCCAGTTATACTGTTTGCTGCCAATGCATCACTTGTGAAGCATGCGACAAAACCATGGAACAAAGCGTTCCCATTAGGTGTAGCAAATTCTATCTCCGTAGTTGCTAGCCTTTGCATTACTTCTATGGCATCCTCAAGAAGTTCAGCTTTTTCAGTAGATGATTTCAAATAGCGCGAATACCCTACTGCGAGCAGAAAAATTTGGTTCAGACTAGATCGTAGGTGCGGAGGCAAATTCAGAATTGCAATATAAAATACTGTGAGTTTGCCTTTGTCGCCTCTTTTTGTTCCAATAGGATTCGCAATTTCCAAATCATCGCAGTAAATGTTTAATGCAAGCACGTTCTTTCGATGCTGGCTTAGCACTGGGTGCGATGAGTAATATGCACCGTCTTTAAAGTCATACATTATTCCATCCGCTGGCATATCAACTGTCGCCTGGGCATGAGTAGCAATTTCGGGATGCTTTAGCAAGTTTCTTAGAAGGTCCTCCAGGGGAACAAAGTAGAATTTCTTGCCAGAAGAAAGTGTTAGGACCTTTGGGGGGGCATATATTCCGCACCTATGATAGTAAAGTTTCCCGCTGCGGTCAGAAGTCAAGCAGTCCGCATTTATTGAAATGCCTTGCTCTAATGCTATCCTCTTTACGCTCTGTACGACTGCATCTATAGCTGCTTTGCAGCACCGATGACGTCCTTCGAGTTCTAGACACAGGTAACCGAGGCTGATATTGATTACTGTCGGGCAGGGAGATGCTGAGTACCGGGGCTCTTCAGTGGCAATTGATTGCCAAGCTGTGCATTCATCAGCAACACTGACTCTGTCACTTTCCAAAAAAATGATGTGGACCTGATCCGCACTCTGACAAGTGATGACTGTAGGCTTTCAAAACCTAAATCTGGAACCACAACTTTTGCATAAGGATTTCAGCAAGCTGCCTCGTTCAACAGTATCAATAACTGGCTCTGTCGGTATAGGACGAGAACGACGGCATCTTAAATGGCTGACTAGTTCATTTTCACACACGGGTGAAGTTGCGTCTTCGGCATGGCAATCGTCAGAATGGGCACTTGTGCTGCATTGCTGGCTCTCCTTGTCATGGCCACTAGTGGTAGGTTGTACATCAACCGAGCCCTGAATGACATCTGTTGAGCTTTTGCCTGTACAATAAATCGAAGACTAAAGTTACTTACATAGTGTAATAATACCGTTTTTATGGAAAAACACGCACTTCTTCAGTTTCAAGATATGTGCAGGAAGTAAAAATGGATGGCACACGGTTGTATGTCACTATAAATGTAAAAAAACGAAAGTTCATATCAATCACATGCATTTTCTGTTGCAGTGATATATGCATTTACAATGCGGATGTGCTGAATAATACATGTTCTAGCTCCCTTTATGCGGCCTCTTTTTTTACCATTTTTGCTTTATTTTATTTACATACTTCAATAATTAGCAAGTGCCTTTGTGAAGAAATAACCTTTCGGTAACATTGCGCATATAAAGGCCATGCCATGTTAACATCAGAAGTTCTGTGCACATATGTATCCTGACATCAATGTTCCTCTTCCCCGACTGTGCCACACGTGATCTTTTCATGTTATTTACTAAAAAGCTTCACTCAAAGAGGTCCGTTCAAGGGCAGAGAAGCGACGCTGCGTGAGTGTGAAATCTGGGAAAGGGTGGCAAGGAGGCGTGCGCACGGTTCCTCTTCAGGGAAGATGCGGTTTTAGCGGCAGCATAATGTTATAGTCGTGGGCACCTAAGTGTAATGGGGTCAGGGTTCATGAAGGTGCAGGGGAGGAAGACATTGGCGTAGCGATAGCTGAACCTCCGTGCCGCGCAAGACCTACGAGTCTACCGTTACGCCACGACTTAATAAACCCGTTCATTGATGTCACAATACTGACGAACGATGGCATGTTTATTTGTTCGTTGCTTAGATGCCACGTTGAATTACTGTACAATATCTACTCCCTGGTTGTTTTGAACTTCACGTCCATTAGTGTCCGGAACACACACATTTTACGTAAGGCGCACATACTGAGATTATCGCCCACCTTTTTGCGTACCTGTTGCCCTCCGTCGCCTTGGCGAATGTGCTAAAGCACACTAAAATCTAAAGAAGGCACAAAGCACGTGCGTTATGCTTCGCATTAAGCATTGAGCAGGAGTGGAGGCTGAGGTCTTGCGGGAAACGTTAGGTGTTATAGCCATACAATTTGGAGATTTAAAAATGAGAAATTTATCGAAGTGTCAAATGTAGAAAACAACTCGTCTATATCAGAATTCATCAGACTGCTTACCACAAAAAGTCACTGTCGGCAAACTAATATGTTCTTCGGCCATTGCTGTGCCATCATGACAAATGAGTGGGTCATTAACATTGAACTGCTGCTCATTGTGTTGCGCATAGGGAACAGTGGAGTTTTCGGCTAGAAAATAATAATAATAATAATAATAATAATAATAATAATAATAATAATAATAATAATAATAATAATAATAATAATAATAATAATAATAACAATAATAATAACAACAACAATAATAATAATAATAATAATCAATCAATCAATCAATCAATCATTTATTTAACGTGCCCAGGAACAACCGTGAGGTCTTTGTGCAGGCGCACGCAAAAAAAAAATCAATAAAAATAAACAATACAATACAGACAGTCTTCAGAAATGAAAAGAGCAAAAACACGTAAACAAAGCGAAATGAACACAAAAGGGGAGGAGTAAAATAAGACAATATGAGAAATATTGAAGGGGAATAAAAAATTAGATTGCACATATACAACTATGCGGAAAGACGGAGAAGGGAAGACTTTGTACATTGTGCCATACTATGTCAAAACAGTGCAGAGCTCGGATAAAAACAATGATTGTGGACTATGAAAAACGTCAAGATCAAGAAAATTAATATTATAAAGACTTTGTAATCTGTGAATGGTAGAGTGTTGGAAGAAGCAGGCGGGTACATGAAACGGTCTGTTCTCTCTGGTTAACTTACGCGGAATTCGAAAATTAACACAATTGAGAAGTTACAGGGCAGGATATGAAACCGTGGACTAGCTTGTAGAGAAATAAGAGATCAGAACGATTTCGTCGGCAGTGAAGTGATGGCAGTGATAATGACTCAGCAGTATTTGAACGAGATCCAGAGTCATTTTTAGCAAAGCGATGGTTATATATGCTGAGGAATTTTTTCTGGACTCGTTCAATGGTGTTACCGCTGGATTGAGCAATGCCATTCCATATCACGGACGCATACTCAAGTTGCGGAAGACATATTTCCGTGTACAATTTGTGTAGGGCCATGGGATACCTGAATTCTCGAGATATTCTACAAACACATCCGAGAGAACCAAGGCCCCGCATAGCAGCACGCTTAACGTGAGAAGAAAAGTTTAACGCGCTGTCAACAACAACACCAAGATCACTGATTTCATAAACCTTGCATAACGGCACAGAATTGACAAAGTATTGAAATGACACGCTAGATGTTTTGCGAGTGATAGACATGAATTTTGTCTTTGAGGTATTCAGAGAAAGGTTATTGCCGTTGCACCATTCGGAAAAAGAACACAAATCTGACTGCAACAAGCGACAGTCGTTAACTGAATGAATTTCCTTAAATATCTTGATGTCATCGGCATACAAGAGGAAAGAAGAATTACGAATGGCAAAAGAAACATCATTAACGTAAATTAAAAATAGGAGTGGGCCTAATACCGACCCTTGAGGGACCCCACTAGTCACTTTATACAAAGAAGAGGTTTGGCCATTTACGGCAACATAACAAGATCTATTGAGCAGATAGCTGTGCAAGAGATTCACAATCGACAAGTCAACGTCAAAGTTCGCAAGTTTAACCATAATCAGTGTGTGGCTGACTACGTCAAAAGCCTTGCTCAGGTCACAGTAGATTACGTCAACCTGTCCTCTCTGAGAAATAGGTGTGGAGATCTGCGTCATGAAACTAGCAAGATTTGTGGTAATTGAGCGGCCAGCAAGAAAACCATGTTGATTTGGAATCAATGAGTTTTTCACACTAAAAGACAATATTTTGTGAAGAGCCAGTTCGAAGATCTTTGATGTGGCACATAGTAGAGAAATCGGGCGATAATTAGAAACATCTGCCTTAGAGCCCGACTTAAATACTGGGAAAACACGAGCAGTTTTCCACATGCTAGGAAATGTGGAAGTGTCCAGGCAGTTATTAAATATCGTAGTCAGTACTGGGACAAATATAGTACCATATGCTTTTAGTATGGCGGAGGGGATGCCATCTGGGCCACATGATAAGGATGGTTTTAAACGCTTAATGCATTCGCTGATAAGATTTTCATCCAGCGACAAAGCACTGGATGAGCTAACTGCCTTGGGCTGTTGTCTGATATCAGTGCTGGAGTCTGAGGCCTTACAAACGGATGAGAAATGTGTGGCAAAACAGTCAGCGACGGCATGCACTTCTACCCCATTTGAGTCTAGTAGTCTGAAGGACTCTCCGCTTTTGCTAGACCGTTTACGTACATACTTCCAAAACTCAGCCGGCCTGTCAGAGGCGCTTTTTTCTAAGAATTCAATGTACGAACTATGATCCCGTTTATATAGGTGTTTAGAGAGAGTTCGAAAAAAGCTGAACTCTTCCTTCCACTCGCTGGATGGAGAACATTTAGATTTCCTGTGTGCGTGATCTTTATGCTTCAGTGCACTGATAAGTTCAGATGAGAACCAGTGGGGATATTTACGTTGTTTAGGTGTATACTGGGGAATAAAATTAAGCATGCTGCTCAGTACAAGCTCCGTAAACCGATCAACCTGGTCATCAACATTAGGTTTGTCAGTAACCTGTGACCACTCAACGGTGGACAAGTGATGATAGAGGCCCGTGTAATCACCTCGCTTGAACGCAAATCTTGGAGATTTGTTTACGTAACTGCTGTAGCTCGCTGTTTCGGCTGATGCAGATAATCTTACGTTAAGTGGTGGGTGGAATTTGTCCGGACGTACGAGAGAGATGTTGGAGCGGGAAACTTCAAGGGGTTGATCGTTTGACACACACAGGTCTAAGACGTTGCCACTGGAATTGACGACTGAATTATGTTGCACTAGGGAATTAAACGCCAGAAAGTCCAAGAGCAGGCTGCACTTTTTCTGTGTGAAATGATTGTAATGAGAAAAGGTAAGCGTGCTCCAGTCAATTCCAGGTGCATTGAAATCCCCAAGAACAATAATTCTGTGCTCACTATGAGAAGATATCACAAGTTCAATGGAAGACATGACATCGTGAAACGAGGCAGGGGAAATGCTGGGCGGTAAATAGAAGCATCCAATCAACAATTTTTCACGGCGCTCAAGGTTGATTTCTAGCCAGATCGATTCTTCGATAGTTTCTAGGTCTTTCCGTCTAACGGATTTCAGTGAATTGTCAATGGCAATCAGCACGCCACCGCCTTTCTGTTTGGTTTCACTGAAATCTCGGTCACGGCGGAAGGTGGTGTAGGTCGGGGGAAAAAAGTCCGATGAGGGAATTTCAGTGCCGAGCCAGGTTTCAGAAATAGCGATAATAGGAAAAGAAGACGAAAAAACATTAGAGAAAAACTCCAGTGTCTTGGTACGCAGATCCCGAGCATTTTGGTAGAATATGTCTACGTTACACGGCACTTTCGATTCCAGGCACTAGCTCAGAGGGATGAAGCATGTCATTGCGCAGCTCCCCACGAAATGGCTTGAAGAGGCATCCGAGGGGCCACATCGAAGGGTCATTCAGGCGTTGTAGCGTTTCCTCGTCAACTTCGATATAGAATGAAGAATATGACTGGAATCTTGTTTGAAGTCGCCGGCAGGAAATGGGAGACATATCGAATGAAGCAATATGTTTTTTGATGTCAGCAGCAGTGGTGTCCGGGCTCAGCTTCGTAACAAAAATGGCCTTTGGCCGTTGTGGCCGTTGTGGCCGCTGAGCTACAGATATAGTGGATGTCTTCAATGCTCCAAACGAGGCGGGTTTCTAATAATAATAATAATAATAATAATAATCTGCCTCAAGAACTACATGGTCTGGGGAGACACTCAAGAGGCTGTAACGAGCAGTTTTACTGAGCCGTAGCCACTAAATACAATGCAACAACGGCATGCAATACAACAGCTATACATCAAAAACAATTACGGCTTCATGTTTCAGCAGAGAGTAAAAGCACATCACACAGCAAAACTGACGAGAACAAACACAGTCTTATGCGCACTTATGTACACGCAGCACAGCAAAAATGATAAAACTATACTGGAAAATACTGAAAACTAGGCTTAGGCTATCGAAACATATCATCACAGGCATAGAATATTCATGTTCATTAAGTGCGGTAACACCTATAGTTTCTCGCTTTAAAACCCAAGTTCTAAATAAAAATGCGAACTCAGCACTAGGGGCATCCTTATCCAGAGCGCTATTCATGCATAGCTTCTGAGATGGAGGCTACACCAGTCGGCAAATACCTCAACAAATTATATGGACTCTTCCTTCACCGGCAGCAGCATACTATAAGCGACATATACTACTGCTAGAACAATAAGCACTATTACAGGGAGTAACCATCGCAAATGAAATGGAAGACCGAAAGATCACTCCTTGTCCCCTGTCAGTGAGATCGGCGTATTCACACGCGACACCGACTAGCGGTATTGGTTAAAAATTACTCAAATTCAATTTTAGCCTACATGTTAACAAAACAGAGCACAGTAGAACAACAACCCTGACACAGCGCTATGTCCACACGTGCGCGGTGTCCGTGACGTTCTTCAGACCTCTGTTTTACTAACAAGAGCACCAAAATAAAAAAAAGACTACCAAACCGCTAAAGCCTACACTCAACCATTCAGAAGTGTCCGCGTCACAATCGAACACGGCAAGGATTCCACGGATGGCACAGTCGCGCTCCAAGCGAAAAGAAGAGCGGGCTTGAATACACCTGCACTGTGGCGTCGATCGTGTTGTTCTAAGTTAAGATGCACACGCCGTAACAACATTGACGCCCCACTAACAGCGTTATAAATCGTTAGAATAAACACAGTACAGAATTTACAGTAGTAACTCTGACCTCAGCACCAAAACCCTTTTTGTAATGGCAGTAGGTGCGGAGAGCTGGAGGATAAAATTAATGAAAGAGAGCATGTAATGTACGAGTCGTGAACGAGCCTGCAACGCAAGGTGCATTCTGACTTCAGAAATTTCTCAAATAACCTCGCGTTGTAATCGTGACAGTTGCGTTCTTCAACAAGACTGAAGGTTGAGCCTGTTGCATGCTATACCATAGTGAAACCTAATAACGTCGCGACAAGGCACGAACTACAAAAGAAAAATATACCTTAAGTGCTGCCTTCCAAAAGACTTGTTATTAAAATCGCAGATATCAATGAACGAGGAGGCAAGTGACATGTGCGCAACACAATACTGACACAAAGAAAAAAGAAGCACACGTTTTCGGAGATAAAGTGCCTTAATGCGCTGTTTTCTTACTTTTCCGTTCGGTACTTGACCACAACAAACACACCTCTGAGGAATTCACTGGTTCCGCCTTGAAACTTGAACTTGAATTTACTGGTTCCGCCTTGATGTACCGCTAATACAAATAATGCTCCTACTAAACCGCCAGTCAGAAGCATCCCCACTAAACCAAGCAACAATGTTGTAAACCTATCAGCTATTACTCTTTCTGGTGCCCAAATAGCTGCCTTGTCGAAGGGTCTTACTTTTTGCCCAGCCTCAGGTGGATTTAGTGAATTCCAGCTTCTAAAAGATCTCGACAACTTTGCTCTAAACATGCGCCTTAGAGAATACTTTCACGGCCGTGAAAATTCCACCAATACTACAGTACCTATGCCATCGCACAAGAGATGGACACCACCTTCGCAGCGAAACCAATGTCTCGATATTTACATCAGTGTTGTGCAACGTGAAGTCCTTGAGGCGTACAAGACACGTGTTCCTTACCGACACAACTTGACAAAGAAGGAAAAGGCAGCGCTCGAACGACTATCCAATAATCCTGACATTGTTATTAAACCTGACGATAAGGGAGGAGCAATCGTTGTCCTTAATAGGAAGGATTACATAGCGGAAGCTACCCGACAACTCTCGGATGACAGTTTTTATAGAGCCCTCCCGACCGACCCAACAAATAACTTCAAGTCCATCTTGCAGGATACGCTTATGACACTCTCAAAGGACAAAAAACTAGAGGAAAAAACTGTTCGGTCACTTGTACCGCTCAGTCCTGTGGCCGGCAGATTTTACATGCTCCCGAAGATTCATAAGCAAGGTAACCCGGGCCGTCCGATCATCTCCGGTATAAACGCTACAACCGAAAACTTGTCTCTCTATGTTGACTCCGTGAATAAACTTATTCCCGAGACATTCCCATCATTTGTCAAGGACACCAATAATTTTCTTCAAGACATATTAAGTCTTACCATTCCTCAAAATGCATTACTTGTAACATTGGACGTCGCCGCACTTTATACTAACATACCGCATGCTGATAGAATTGCCGCAGTGCTTAAGGCTTATGAGGACTCTTGTTTCGAGAGAGCTATCGATAAAGAAGCCCTGCAATCCCTATTAAAGCTTATCCTTGAACTCAATAACTTTGAATTTAATAATTGTCATTACGTTCAGATCAGCGGCACGTCAATGGGAACTCGAATAGGCCCTACTTACGCTAACATTTTCATGGGCATTCTAGAGAATGATTTTTTGTCTAGCACTGACCTGCAGCCTTTGTTTTATAGACGGTTTATAGATGATATATTCTTGATTTGGACGTATGGGGAGGAGACCCTCTTAAAGTTTATAGAAGGATTTAACAATTTTCATCCGTCAATCAAGCTTTCACACAATTATTCGACATATTCGGTTAACTTTCTGGGTGTCACTGTCACTCTTTCCGAAGGAAAATTGGTCACAAAACTATACCGCAAGCCTACTGATAGAAAGCAGCTTCTACATTTCCAGAGCAGCCATGTGCGACATTGCAAGACGAGTATACCCTATAGTGAGGCTCATCGATTTAAGCGATTGTGTTCCGACCGCAAAGACTTCGTAGCTAATTGCGAGCAAATTAAAAGCGCTCTCATTAAACGACGGTATCCGACAGACTTGGTTGATGACGCTATTCGCAATGCCCACGAACTATAGGTGGCGCGCCGTGCTTTTCAAGATGGCGCCAGGAGGAGGGTCAAACCGTTTGTTAGCATAGGAACAGATAGTGTACGTGCGGACGTACGGCCCGTGCCGCTTTCCCCGGATGAAGTCATGAGCTGTGCTGAATTGGATATGAGACTAAACTACTTTCCCAAACCACGGAAAGTGCTAAGTACTCGCCACCTAGTTATTTGCTGTGGTGTGAAATGTTATATTTCAGCTCCGTTACCGTGCATAACGATGCTTTGCGAAATCCTGTGCGTGCTACATAAAACTGCATGAACTAAAATTGACGTATGAGCAGAACGGCACTCCGAGGTAGTACGTACCGAGCCAACGTTTATAGATACGTTGTACCGAGCCTGCCTTACGGGTTTGCCGCAGTAGTAGGCCGCCAGCGAGTAGCGCCATCGCTGCTGCACGGGACCGCACGTTTAACGTGGTGATGATTTGCAAACATAATACGCTGTCGTCATTACTTGAGCAGTCGGGAACCCGGAGTTACGTCTTCAACGGAACACAAGCATTTAATTTCCCATTCAGTAGCGCTTGTGCCACAGCCATGCTGAAACTCTAGCCGTGTGCAATTCACTTCACTCGCATGCTGCAGGCTCGATCAGCACAATCGAAACACGAATATCGAAAAGAATGCACACGTATCCTTTTCGCAACGTCGAAGAAGTTAGCCGAGAGGCGTGGATTGTGGCTGTGACTGCACGTTCCAACGCTCTAACCATTTCGCTTCGCTGGTCGAGCTCGAGCGTGTTGGCGGCATGCGGCGCTCCATAATATCCACAATAATTGATACATGCAATGCACAAGAGAGAGAGAGAAATGAACTTTATTTTTGACCAGGCTCTTGGTACTTGAGCCCTAAGGTGGGTGGCCTCCTCAGTCCAGGTAGCCATGGCTCGCTGCCGCCGCCCGAGCCCTGTTCACCAATCGTAGCTGGTTGTCAGGGTCTTGCGTCACCAGCAGAGCCTCCCACTGGTCTTCTAGTTCTTTCTCTATGTCTGCTCCTTCATCTGCGTTTCCGCTTGGGGGTGATGATGGTGGTACGTCCGGATTGTTCGAGCAGTCCAGCACCATGTGGCGCAGGGTGTTGCGCGTGTCTGGTGGGCAAAACTTACAGTCCCGCCTGTAAGTCCCTGGATACATTGCGTGCATCAATGTTCCGTGCGGGTAAGTTCCGGCCTGGAGTCTTCTCCAGGTCACCGCTTGCTCTCTACTCAGACTCTTGTGTGCCGGCGGGTACTGCTTCCTCTGCTTCCTGTAATGCGCCAAAATGTCTGAATACTTCTTCGGTATGCGTTCATCCTCGTTCTGGCAGCCATCGGTACGTGTTCTCTGCGTGTTGGAGATGGCTCGGCGTGCGTGATCTCGAGCCGCAGCGTGCGCCGCCTGGTTCCCCGCGAGAGACTCGTGTCCCGGTGTCCAGAGGATGGTGGTTTCTTCCACCTTCGTGCTCTTTAATACATGGAGTGCTGCCTTTTCGATCCTTCCGTTCATGTACCTTCTGCACGCTTCTTGCGAATCCGTGATCACGGTAGCCCGCGTCTTCTTGCATGTGGCGATGGCTAGGGCTATGCCCAACTCTTCCGCTGTGCTTGCATCCTTGGCACATATGGATGTTGCTGTCAGTTCTTGACCGTTTTCGTCGACCACGCTGATTGCAAAACGGTCATTTGTAATGTAAGCCGCTGCGTCCGTGTACCTCACGTCTTCTTCATTGCTGTTGGTGCGTTTTAGTGTTTCCTTTAGCAGTTGTATCCTAGCGTGTCTTCTTCCCTTGTCGTACTCAGGATGCATGTTTCTTGGTATATTGCTTATGTATAGGTTGTTTCTGATCTCGTGCGGGATACGCTGAGGAACGTGCATGCCATCTTCGACTTGATAACCTAGATCTTGAAGTAGGGCTCTACCCGTATTCGTCAGCTTCAGTCTCTCCAGCTGGTTGACATTGTGCGCTTCCACGAGCTCTTCCCATGTGTTGTGCACTCCCATTTTGAGCAGCTTTTCCGTGGATGTGGAGGGCGACAGGCCCATGACAATCTTGTGGGCTTTTCTGATTATTTATTTTAATCCGTTGACTGTTCTTCATGTCTACGTATGGGGTCCCGTACGTGATAATGCTTGTGATGAGCGCTTGTATAATTTTCGTGCAATCTTCTTCTTTGAGTCCGTGACTTTTGCTAGTCACTCTTTTGATCAGATGGCTAACTTGTAGCACGGTTTTCTGAATCCTTTCCAACTCTGCTCCTCCGGCCCCATCCTTTTGAATCAGGAGTCCCAGGATACGAAGCGTTGAAACCTGAGGAATTATGACGCCTCCTACCTTCACTTCCGGGTCTCGTGTCTGCTGCGGTTGTCGGCCTCTTGTGCGCTTTCTTAGCACTAGGAGCTCAGACTTTTCTGGTGCGCACGTCAGTCCACATGTTTCCAGGTATCTTTCTGTTCTGTCAACCGCTTCTTGCAGAGCATCTTGCTGTTGGCCTGTGGATCCTCCCGTAGTCCAGATGGTGAGGTCGTCAGCATATATTGCATGGCCAATCCCTTCTATTTCTTTCAGTTCCTTTGGTAAGGAGCTCATCGCCAGATTGAATAACATTGGAGAGATAACGGAGCCCTGTGGCGTACCCCTCGGCGGTATTTCAAACTTCTCGGAGCGCAAGTCGCCTATTCCCACTGTGGCTGTCCTCTCTTTCAGAAAAGCTCTTATGTAGTTATACACCTTTTCTCCGCAGTTATAGACGTTCAGGTGTTGCAGTATGGCTTCGTGCGACACGTTGTCAAAAGCCCCTTTCACGTCTAGTGCGAGGATGGCTCTCTGGGTGTGCGTGTCCAGTTTGTCGATAACTTTTTCCTTGATCTGCAGTAAGACGTCTTGCGTGAACAGGTGAGCTCTAAATCCGAACATGGTTTTTGGGACATGTCCGCTGTCCCCGAGATATTCGATCAGGCGGTTGTGCACCATGTGCTCGTAGAGTTTTCCAGCACACGAGGTGAGAGAAATAGGTCTTAAGTTCTGAACCGTGATGGGCTTGTTGGGTTTAGGAATCATGATTACTTCAGCATGTTTCCATTCCGGTGGGACTTTACCGCTTTCCCAGCAGTCATTGACATACTTTAAGAGATCGTCTAGAGATGGTCCATCTAGGTTCCGGAGTGTCTTATTGTTTATTCTGTCGTTGCCCGGTGCCGTGTTGCGGGTGAGCTTGCTGAGGGCCCTCTCTATCTCTGCCACCGTGAAGGGTCGATCCAGTTCTGTGTTTGGGTTACCTCGATATTCGTCAAAGTGCGAATGTACATTGATGTTCCGCTGCGTACCAAGGAACTTCTCCTTCACTTCTTTGATGATGTCTTGCGCTTCCCCCGGGTGGTTATGTATAAGTCTGTGTACTTTCTGTTTTGCTGCGCTCTTGGTCTCTTTCTTGGCAAGGAGAGTCTTGAGTATCGCCCAGGTACGCTTGGTACTTAGGGTTCCTTGAAGCTTATTACATGTGTTGTGCCAGTTCTTTCTTTCCAGTTGTTCCGAGTACTCTTGCGCCTCCTCGACCAGCTTGGAGATCCGAACCTTGAGTTTGCGGTTACACTTGTGTCGTTGCCAGCGTCTCGCGAGTCCCCTCCGCGCCTCCCACAGGTGCAGTAAGTGGGGGTCGACAACGGGGGTGTCTCACGACAATTGGATTACCCTCGTGTGCTTCTCCGCTCTTTCCACGACTTTTCGGGTCCACATTTCGATGTCGTCTATCGTAGCATCAACAGCACTCTCGTCTTTGCGAAAGGCTTGCCAGTCCGTTATCTTGGCCTTTCCGATCTTTGTCGCCGATTTGTGGTGTGGGATGATCGTTTCTACTATGAAATGATCGCTGCCCAAATTTTCGTCCATACAGCTCCACTCATAATGTTTGAGGCCTTTTACGAACGTGAGGTCAGGACTGGTGTTTCTTGATACACTGTTGCCAATGCGCGTGGGTGTCTGAGGGTCGTTGAGCAGGGTAAGATGGTGGTGTTGCGCCACGTTGTGCATATCTTCTCCTTTTTTCTTTGACGCCGTATAACCCCAGGCCACATGGGGAGCGTTAAAATCACCAACCACTATTAGTCCGTTGCCCTTGCTCAGCTTTTTCAGCTCTCGCATTAGCTTGTCTAGATCCTTTAGGTGGTCCTTTGGCGGGCTGTACACGTTTAACACGAAGAGGCTTTGCTGGTGTTTTTTCTCGGGCACTATTTCCACGAGGGTGTGCTCGATGCGGTGGTGGATGCAGTGTTGCTGAGCGTTGATTGTCTTTTTGGTCAGGATTGCTGTCCTTTTTTTACCGTCGCTGACGTGAGTGAGGGGACGTGAAGTGCAACTCGCTCCTCGTGAGTTAGCAGCTGATCGTTCACCGTCGCTGTCACTCTCGGTGCCTTCACAGTCTTCTACGTCCAGTGAAAAATCCTCGTCGTCAGGATGGTTTCTTTCAACATCACTGCTGAAAGCAATCTGAAGAATTTCCTCCGCCGAACAACTTCGACCACTCCGCGTCACCACGTTCACAATTACAGAGACGTCTGGGCCTGGGCGCGGAGAACATTTCGCTGTCAGATCGGTCAACGAGCAAATCGCTTGCAGTGTGCTGCCACCTATCAACAAACGTACAAAAACAAGCGGCGCAGCGCTGGCTATGAAACCAACACCACCAACACACCAACACACTGGCGAAGGACAGACCGGCACAGACCGGCGCAGACCGGCGGCGGCGGCGGAGTGCGCGGGAGGTGCCGGCTACTGTGCGTGACATCACTGATCATCGCGCATGCGTAGTACGGCTCTTGAGGAGCCACGCGAAACTGGCTCGGCTAGGTCAGTGGAGCTAACGCTACAAAAGGCCAGTTTGGTGCCGAGAAAGACATACCCTCTAGTCATAAGTAAGCGCTGTAGTCACATTCACGGCGCCGATACCTTCGACGGACCGCAAATTCATCAAAAGCCGCGACTTCTTCAAAGCACCCACCCTCCCCCTACGGCAGCGAAACGCGTGCCAGAACAGCCAGCGTGTTTCGAACAAGTAAGCGCTTACACCACATTCAAAATCCGGCGTCAAATCACGGCACGGATACCTTCGACGGAGCGCGGATTCATCAAAGGGCGCCACTTCTTCAAAGCACCCACCCTTCCCCCACGCCTGAGAAACGCGTACAAGAACAGCCAGCGGGCTTCGAACAAAGCGGTTGCGAACAAAGCGGTTGCGCATTGCCTCGAAAGTTCGAACACCTCAGGCCTGACGCCGTCTCAAACGACGCTGCTTTCACCGGCGCGTCTGCCGACGACGCGGAACTGGCAGTACATCTTTACCGAGCCGCTGCTGTACTATGAACAGATGAGTCATGTCCATCTCCCGAACCCAGGCGCGAACCAATAAGCGCGCAGAGGCTTGTGGGTCGGCCAGTCAACGAAGAAGCCAGTGATCCAGAAGTGAGGAAAGACTCTCTATCAGACTATGGCACTGAAAATGACTTATCTGTCGCCACGCATACATATGTTGTAGTAACGCAAAGTTCAAAAAAAGAAAAGAAAGGAAACAAAAAAGGGGGAAGGAACAAAAGACAGGCGCTACACTCTCTACGCTACGCGTGCGCGGACTTCCTGCACGTGCGGTGCAGTGCACTCTGAGGCCTTGGGCGTGGCGTCGCGTTCGATATATCCAATGTGCAGGTATGAGGAGCACTATTTGCGTTAACTAGCCCAACATATTTGCATGGGATTTTACAACTGTTTGACATGCGCAACAATTCGTGTGGTTAAATATATGCGTGTTCGACTGCATTTTTTCGATAAGTGCTGTTCATGTAGACGAAGGCACAGAATCGTTGCGGTAATGTGAAACGGGCTGAGGCGTTGCGTTGCGTAACTTTTTTAAATGATTACATTCCCGAACAGAATCTCGAACGATACAATTCAATAGGCAGACAGTACCGCTCCGGTGTAAAAGACCCTCTATAGTTCGACGTAACGTCGACGCGTGCGCACGCTCGGCACAGCGAGGCTACTCTATTCAAACATACAGCACAAAGACCGGCGCGGCCGGCGCGTCCGGCGTCCGTCGGCGCGCCGCGCCCCTGCTGCAGCCGGCGCGAGATGCGACATGCTGCATTCCGTGCCGGCGACATTACCCAAAAAACACTGTACCCAAAGACGCCGACTTCACTGTGTCTGCGTTTCTTCGTTCTTCGTGGCGAAGGGACGACGGGCGTGCTCTACTGCGCATGCGTCAAGTCGACGTAGTGCTCGGTTTTCGCGTCAACGTAACGTGACGAACCAACGAACGTGGCGTCGCCAACTTCTGCTGACGCTGTTTGATGCGAACGCTGCGCTGCACTATAAAGGGCCTTTTATAACGAGGCTGGCAAAGCAGAACAAAAAATCACGCATCATAGCAATCTAAGGACGCACGCGATCCGCATAAACGGGACTAATTCCACCAAAGCCACATGACACGAACACATTCTTTGATAGCAACATTAGCGGAGCACCTGCTTCGGTGCGCTTAAACTAGCTCCTTACAGATAAGACAACCGACGAACACATTGCAGTGTGACGCAATCTCGCGCACTCATCGCATGAACCCGTGTACGATAGTACGCTCTGCGCGGTAACAATGAAGCACACTGCGCAGACGGCGGCAGCGGTTTGGCACATTTCAAATGGCAGTACTGCTCTGCTTACACCTCCTGCCGCAGGGCTAAGCGCAGCAGCACAGCTAAACACGACGTGCATTAGCAACCAACATTTCTAGAACCATTGGTTCAAAAAACGTTGCTAACTGTGTATGGCTACACGAGCCTTTGTCATCGAGCGCTATAGCAACAACCTAATCACGTAATAGCACTTCCGTAACACAGAATAGAGTTCAGTAATCACATAAAGCAGCAAGGGAACTCTTACTCACCTGATGGACGAACTGTAACAAAGCGCAGTGGTTCAATGGCAGCAGACCGTCGACGAGCAAACATCGAGGAGCATCAGTCGGTCCAGTCGACAAAGAAGAAACTAGGCCTACGCAGCATGAAATATAAATCTGTGTATTGAAGCGCGCCGAAAGCAAGGACCGCAACGTGTACAAATACGCATATTACTTGAAACAAAATTAATTGCTACCGTTGGCTTGCTTCCTAAAATATGAGCAATTTATTACTTGGTGCAGTATATTTTTAACACGAAAGTGTTTTATGCCGGGTCCACCACGGCTCCTCTGACGTATTTCCGTCACGGATATGACGTTGTAAAATATAAAGGCTAACAGTGGGCAAAGAAAAAAACCAGAAGAAAAGGTTCCATCATCGGGAATCGAACTTACGACCCCTCGCTCCACAGCGCGCAGCGCGAAACGATTCGGCCACGGATGGCACGTTCTTCGCTATGCTAACGGCGAGCTATTTATATACACCATTTGCCGGTGGCGGTACTCAGAGATCGGTTTACAGCGTGTTTTCGTTGTCACTAGCGAGATGGCGCAAAGGGCTCGAAGAGCGCGCCTGAAAGGTCGTCGCCGTTGCGACGAGCGCCCGCGTCTACAGGGCGTGGCCGCTTGTGAGTGCGCTTATCTCGTGATCGCGGTGGTTTGTACGTCTGGCGTTGAGAGCACGATGGTCACTTGGCTCACTGCGGCGGCCGCTTTTGCGAAAGGAGTGCGGTGCTCACGCAGAAATAAGTTACAAACGTGGCAGTTAGTTCGCTCTCATCCTGTGTATGTTTGTTCCGTGCGCCCTTTCTGCTTGAGCAGCGCGTTGCAAGTTTCGAGCTGCGTAACGTTCTTCGCGTGACATTACAATTTGTTGCTGTAGCATTCATTCCTTCGCCCTCAGGGCGAAAGAATGCGCAACAAACGCTGAACTACGTCTTTGAAGATACGCTTCACTTTCATGTTATACCGATTCCTATGATAGAGGGATCAGCCATGTTTTTTATAGTTGTTTTAGGGGCGAAGCTCCTTAAGGCGGCACCCGTTCGTCCCTCGTAGTGCTCGTAGTAGTGAGTAACAAGTCTTACGCTTTGACCTCCAAGGTGGTGCCGGTGGGAGATTTCTCCTGTGCGTTGTTGAACAAAAAAAAATTCGCAGCGTGCGCGTTAACTAAAAGCCGAATTCTTCTGTCTCTCATTCCCCATTAGCAGCCATTGGCATGTTCCAGTAGGAAACGTTAGTAGAAGTAGAAGTGTAAGTGTTAGCTAAAAGCCGACTTCTTCTGTCTCGCATTCCCATTAGCAGCCATTGTTTACCTCCAAGGTAGTGCCTGGTGAGATTTCTCCTGTGCGTGATTAAACAATAAAAATTTTGTTCAAAACGCCGTTGATTGATGAAATAAACCAACGAAAGACGCCAGATGTTTTGTAAAAGCAGAACGAAAGAACGCCAGATGTTTTTCTTAAAGTGTAGTAGTAGTAGCAGTCCACCTCGCCCGATCGTCAACGGGCGAGGTGGACCGGCAACGGCGCGAGGACCCTGCCGTACGAGAGTTAAATCACACTAAAAGACATACTTTGCGGGCGATACACTCTAGTGAGCTTTCAACTTTTCGTCTTAATGTACATGATAAAGAAATTATTTCTACGAAAAACGCAAGGCACACCTTGAGGAATATGTTTGGTTTTGGGACGCTAAATGGAACCATGAGGCGATGCGAAGCCGGAGCACTTGCACGATCGCGTTCCGTTGGCTTTCGTTGGGCATGCTACCGACCTCGCGTCGTGGAACGCGCGTCCTGTCTTCCCTCTAGCCTTGCCTTTAATTCGCACAGGGCGAGCGGGGAATGCGGTCGCTCTTGGCGCTCTTTCGCTCGGGAGCGGACTTCTTCCTTGCATTTCACCGATCACAAGTGGTAATGAAGGGACCACGTAAACCAACAGTACAATAAAAGTTTGATGTTTAATATAAACACGATGTTTCACACTCTTTATATTATGTACTGGGCGCATTTCACGGAAGAGTTTCACGGTTTACAGATGATTCCCTCCGTAGCTTCGCCCCACTCATCATCATTCACCCCGTGGATATGCTGTGATTTTTTCAGGCACTAAGAGACACGTTATAAATCGTCTGTAAAGCGCTGACTATAAAGACAGAAATTCTCTGTTTTTTTTTTCATGTACATATTTCTGTTAAGGGCAAGTAACAGAAATTTTCTGTGTGACCACAGACATTTTCTGTAAAGATATCTGTGTTTTTACACATATTTTTTACAGTGTAGCGGGACTTCCAGTCGCTAAAAAGACGGGACAAAAAAGGACGCGAGACCACGGCGCTTACTAACAACCAAATGTGTTTTATTCCTTCAGTCAGCATAAATACACTTCACCACTATCGCAATGAAACTACAGAAAATTAAAGACAGCCTGCGCAGAGGCAGTAAGGCGATCAATGGTACATGAATTCTATCTCCTTCGGAAGGAGGGATATCGAGGGGAGGCTTGCACACGCCTCGCCGCTATTGTGGATGTTATAAGCTTCTGAAATGAGATGCGCGCGCTCGTCATGGTATTCTGACAAGAAAGTGGTATCTTTAAAAGATGGATGGCAACCGCAATTGTTACAATGAAGAGATAACTGACTCTCATTAGCTTGTTTCGGAACCTTGTTCGAATGTTCGCGCATGCAGCCATTGGCGCACCTCCCCGTTTGACTGACATAATAACGCCCGCAAGAAAGTGGAATCTTGTACACAACACCTTGACGATATTCAACAAACTTCTGCCTGTGCTTCTTAGTGCATCTTCTTTTGTTCTCTACCTCTCGGTTGACTTGCTGGCACAGGCTACCAAGCTTATTTTAGGCAGAAAACAACAGCCTAACGCCTGCCCTGCCGACAACTTTCTTGAGATTATGCGCTACCTTGTGCACATACGGGATAACCGCAACAGTTTGCTTCGAGTTTGTCTCGGATTGCACAGCAGCTGAGCGCTTGTTTTTAAAGCCTGCCACGAGGCTTTCGGCAATGTTAGTCAGAAGTGTTGCTGGAAAACCTGCGACCTTCAGGCGTGCTACTTGTGAAACAAAACTTGCTTCAACTTGGTGGTCACAAAGCCTGTCTAGCGCCGCCTTCATGCAAGCTCTTGCAATTCCGCGTTTAACAGTCTTCGAGTGCGCAGAGGGAAAAGGGAGGAGGCTCTTTTGAGACCTGGGCGCATAAATCCAACATGCATGGCTATTTGAGAACGAGAGTTCCAAGTCTAAGAAGCGCAGTTTGTTGTCTGAGGGATGCTCAGTGGTAAGTTCAAAACAACTTAATTCCGTGATGAACACGTCAAAAATCATAGCTGCAACAGGCTGCGCATCAGAAGGGTTAGTGCTGTAAAAGATTAAGAAGTCATCGACGTATCGCATCATCTTTACCGTGCTCGTCTGACTTAGCTTGCTCTCAAGATTGCGGTCATAGCTAGCAAATAAAATGTCACTAAAAACAGGGGCGATGCAAGAGCCTATGCACGCACCTTTCCGCTGTGTATAAAAAGCTTATCATCCAAGCAGACAGGGTGGATTGCATATAAAACTTTAAAAACGCTAAAAACCTGTCGACAGTGATTCCACTTGCGTTTTGAAACTTGAGAGCCCCATATCTGTCAATTCTATTGCTAATTTCGGTACACACATTTCCCTGAGGCAACGAATAATAGAAGTCCTTGATATCCACGGAAAAGGCACGCACGCCCACTGGACACTCATCCCGGAGAAAGGTAGAAACAGTACGTGGCGCCCTTATGAGGTAGGCGTCGTTGACATCAAGGAGGCACAAAAATTACACCATCTCCCGCTAAAGGGGACAAGGAGGCGGTGCGAAGCCGGAGCACTTGCACGATTGCGTTCCGTTGGCGTTTGCTGGGCATGCTACCGACCTCGCGTCGTGGAACGCGAAGAGGAATACTACACGCGTCGTGTCTTCCCTCTAGCCTGGCCGTTAATACTCACAGGGCGTGCGGGGAACGCGGTCGACAGGCACGCGAGAGAGAGGCTGCATAGGAGAGGAGAGAGAGGGGGAGGGGACGCGCATGCGCTGGCCCTCATCGCGGCCCTGCGCAGGAGAGAGTTCCGGCATGTCGAGCCCGCATTTCAGAGGAGCTAACCGAGGCAAGCGCTGGACTGAACGCGCGCAGCCCTCTACCACTTGAAGGAGAGGAGACTAAAGGAGGAGAGTAGCGTATGCGCCGTGAGAGCAGAAGCGAGAACGCAGGAGAAGCGCAAGCAGGTGCTGGTAGCGAAGTGGAGAGAGTAACGCGCAGCTGTTGGAGAGAGGGTAGGAGAGTTGCGCATGCGTACTGTGAGTGCGGACTACTACGCCGCGTGCGGATTACCACGCCGCGTGACATACCCCCGAGCAAGAGATACTTCGCATCTAAAGCTTTTGCAGAAACACTCCCACTTCTCGTTGCCAGATTCCGCGCTCAGAAACAATGGCCCGGAAAGGGCACTTTTTCACTCGTAATCATGAACCAACCAGCCCAAATGCGTACCCTACTCGAGTCGGGTTTAGCTTCTGCCACTTTTGGACCACAATAAAGTTCTCACTCACTCACTCGCCTTGGCTCCACCCTCCTATCGCTCAGCGCGCATTCTCCCTCTGTCATCCTCGCCGCTCTCCGAGCACCTCTGCCTGGCACGCTCTTCTCAATGGCACCACTCCTTGACTCCGTCCATACTATTAGCGCCTCTGCTCCTCACTCCCTCACTCCTTCACTCGCCTTCCTTGGCTACACTATGCTTCCTCTACTGCCTGTCTTAGCTATTGCCTTGCTATGCTATGCCACCTCTCTCTAAAAGCCAGCAGATTATGAAGCCAAGGAAGGTATAAGGGACGTTAATTGTAGTGTTTTAGGTGTATTGTAGTAATTATGATATCCATGTGAAAAAAGTAAAGTGGATGAAATGACAACTTGCCGCCGGCAGGAACCGAGCCTGCAACCTTCAGATAACGCGCCCGATGCTCTACCAATTGAGCTACGGCGGCGGTCGTCTGCCCACTCAATTTGTCGGGTATTGATATGTGCGCTTCACAGCTGTGACACTGGGGCGCATTGCAAAGCTCTGGAATTTTCACTGAAGTGCCTTCGCACACCAGCCGTCAAGGTTACGCGCGGCGCTGACTAATATCTTCAGGATTGCATCAGGTAGTATGTGACTGCTTATTGGTCAGCTGTCCGCTCGGTAAAAGATCACGTGCTACGTGACGCCAGCTATCAAAAAATTGTGTGGATGCGTGTGTTGTTGATCTCCCAGCCGATGCTTTTTGTTCATCACTACAAGATGTGTGCTTTTCGTGAATACGCAGGCATTTCTGCGCAAATGTGTGCCATTTTTTACTGTAAAACTCTGTTTTTCCTTTCTAGCCCCCCTACAATAATGCCCACTTGGGCGATGTAGGTTTCACTAATAAATAAAAAATAAATAAATAAAAGAGAGACGTGCTGCAAAATTCGGAAGGTTCCAACATAACCGAAATATTTTTCTGCGAAATATTCTAGCAATTCGCTGTTTTAAATGCAGTATATCAGCACAATTTTTTTCAATACACTTGAAATCGTTGCCAAAATGGCCGGAACGTTTGGCGTTGATAGATCCTAAGGGGATATCTTTTTTTTCTGTTCGTTCAGTTCAATGATTCAGTTGTAAATGAGCGATTTCGGTGCAGGACCCCAAGGACGGTCGTCCATACAGGATGCCCAGCATCTGCGATTACTGCGGGGAGAGCTTTCCATGCGGTAGTGATCTCCAAAAGCATTTTCTAACGATGCACGGAAATTCGACACCAGGCCGTGGAGACAACTCATCGAAGGAAGGGTACGGCAACGCGAAAATGCATCTGTGTCACTTGTGCCCCGCCCGATTCACAAGGAACTACTCGCTTGTCGTTCACCTCAGAACTCACGCTGACGACCGCCAGCATGGCTGCGACCAATGCAACAAGCGCTTCGTCACTGTTTCCAGGCTGAGGGAACACGTGCGTGCGGCCCACTCGCCGCAACCGACGTTCGGCTGCAAGTACTGTCCCACAAAATGCGCATGGAGATCTTCGCTCACGTACCACGTGAAGAAGTGTCATCCCACTGCCGGTACATGACTCATCAGGCACCGGACTACCGTTTTCGAGTGAAAATAAAGCCTTGAGAAAACGTGCGCATTCAAATAGGGGTGTTCAACTGGGGTCCACAAAATGTTTCCACTTCTATTGTGTCATCTTGGGGACCTGTTTTTATCATAGAAACACCTGGTTCGATAAGCCTCCATCATCATGTGTCTTTCTAAAGACAGCAGGTAACGGAGAAAAGAGTTTGTCTGTCTATGTGTGTATACAGGGAGTTTTAGACAACACACAATTTTCGTAAGGACGCTATGACACTAAGGCACCGGCCGTCTTCGCAGGTGAGCTCTGCGCTTTCAAAATGAAATTTAGAGAAAAACATAATGTTCAACCTGCTCTGAAAATGAGGCAAACTGCGAAAAAATTACTGGCCTAGCGAAAGCTCACCATCTCCAAGCCATGAACACCTGCTTCATTGAAACGCTTCCAAACTTAATGAAAGCTCACCCAAAAATCCTGGAGTATACACTTACCCTCCACCAGAATAATTCGTTATTGTTGCAAATACGTAATCTGCACATCGACGACAAAACTAATGCGCCGTTCAAATAATTTTTAAGTTATTGGTCTATAGCAGTCAGTCAAATTTAGGACCACGAATGTAATCCTACCCGAGTGACATCAATGATACCTCACAACCCAAAGGCCTCCACTGCAAATCCACAGGGTGTAATGATCTGGACTTTGTACATCCCAAGCATGTCTTGCACTAATCGTAAAAGGCTCTAATTTATTTCGAACATACTGCTGTCACTGAAGACCAGGCAAGTGGAGAACAGAACAATAAACAATTACGGAAACATAATACATCATAGGAATAGTAAAAATTTACAAGAATACACCATAGATGCGGTAGCAAGAAAAAAAAACGCCAGGCCTGCGCGGAAAGCGCTGGACAGTCACAGCAAAAGCTCGAAGAGTGGCATTTCTAGAGCACGTTATAAACTTTCTTGTGGCTACTAATACAAGTACACTAGCAACGTACCCACTCTGCTATAAATCATAATTTTTGTGAAGTTGGGAAGCACACAGCACGACATTAGTCGTCATTCTGCGGAGAAGCGAGGTACCAAATGTAGACTTTCTTGATGCGACGGCTGATGACGATGAAGAAATATGACCGAGCCTTTTGTAATGGGTTGAAAACGTTAAAGGACCCACTAGTTACGTAATTCGCATTGTGTGACGCCCGGTCATTATTTCACTCTCGCGCCACGCTTTATAACATACCCTAACGTGAGAAAGAGATAGAGCGAGGGAATTAACTTTATTGAGACCCTGAGGAAATGAATCATGGGAGCCTTATGGGCTTCCTTGGCAACCAATGGAAATGCACTTCCGAAGAACCAACTACACTATAAACCATCATAATTTTTGTGAAGTAGAGAAGCAGCCACTTTGCAATTTTTCGCGATTCTGCGGAAGACCGTGGTACCTGCTAAACACCTGTAAGGCATTATGTGCACTTTGTTGATGCTGTGGCATGACGATGAAGAATTATGGAAGAGCCCTTTGTAATGGGTTGGAAGCATTCAACAACCCACTCGCTGCGCAATTCGCATTGTGTGACGCCTGGTTACAGAATTCGCGTTGTGTGATGCTTGGTTGTTATTTTACTCTTTTACCACGCTACGTTACATATGCTAAAGAGACACTAAAGAGAAACAATGAATCGGTTTAGATTGATAAAGTGTGCTCGGAGAACTCTTGTGTAGTTTATTTCACCACCATAGGTTCATTATTAGAGGAGAAAACCAAGTTCAAAGTTTCATTTTTAAATTTCGCGCCGAACTTTGTAATTCGTGACGTAAAAGGTTTCAAAGAGCATTTAACGTATTTTGGCGCCACTGGCTCGACGAAATTACCACAAACTCGTTATGTCAAGTCTCTGGCCCCCTCAGAGGACAATGTACTTCAATTTGACCGATTAGGAACTACGTAGGCCCAACCAGGCGCCGTCAAAAATATGTGACGCCACGGCAAATGGTGCGGGAATTCCAAGGTGGCGTCGCCACCTGTATTTTCTTTTTGGGCGTTTTCTCGCTTATTAAGCGTCTTCTCGCAGCAAGCGTGGTGCTTTTGGTATCGTGGAGGACTACTTTACTAATGCGAGAAAAATCGTTTTGGTCTTTAGTGTCCCTTTAATGCGGTTCTTTCTCGACATGAAGCCTGTATTGGCCGCGAGATCGACCTATAGGTGGCAGCACCGTCGCCGCGTTAGTGTGGAGAGGCGGTCGGCGGTGCGTATACAAATGCACACAGCAGCGCTTCGTTGTGAGCTGTTTGAGCCGATTGTCCGCGAATAAAATGCGTTGATTGCAGCCTAATGGTAATATATATGCTCTTCATTGTTGAATTGATGCACGAAAATCATCCAACGTTACTATTGCTAGTGAGAGAAGCGCAATCTGCCGATGAAAGAGATGCTCGCCCTGGATGACAGTCTGCGCTTACGCACTATATGACGTTTTTAACATGAAAGTGTTTTATGCCGGGGTCCACCACGGCTCCTCTGACGTATTTCCGTCACGGATATGACGTTGTAAAATATAAAGGCTAACAGTGGGCAAAGAAAAAAAACAGAAGAAAAGGTTCCGTCATCGGGAATCGAACTTACGATCCCTCGCTCCACAGCGCGCAGCGCGAAACGATTCGGCCACGGATGGCACGTTCTTCGCTGTGCTAACGGCGAGCTATTTATATACACCATTTGCCGGTGGCGGTACTCAGAGATCGGTTTACAGCGTGTTTTCGTTGTCACTAGCGAGATGGCGCAAAGGGCTCGAAGAGCGCGCCTGAAAGGTCGTCGCCGTTGCGACGAGCGCCCGCGTCTACAGGGCGTGGCCGCTTGTGCGTGCGCTTATCTCGTGATCGCGGTGGTTTGTACGTCTGGCATTGAGAGCACGATGGTCACTTGGCTCACTGCAGCGGCCGCTTTTGCGAAAGGAGTGCGGTGCTCACGCAGAAATAAGTTACAAACGTGGCAGTTAGTTCGCTCTCATCCTGTGTATGTTTGTTCCGTGCGCCCTTTCTGCTTGAGCAGCGCGTTGCAAGTTTCGAGCTGCGTAACGTTCTTCGCGTGACATTACAATTTGTAGCTGTAGCATTCATTCCTTCGCCCTCAGGGCGAAAGAATGCGCAACAAACGCTGAACTACGTCTTTGAAGATACGCTTCACTTTCGTGTTATACCGATTCCTATGACAGAGGGTTCAGCCATGTTTTTTGTTGTATTCTCTGAACGTGTTTAGCTTGTGTTCTATGTACTACGCACTGCTGTAGCACGACTGAAATAAAGTGTTTACTTCTTGTTCATTTGTATACCAGCCCATATTCCTGCGCAATGAGTTCAGTAGCACTGTTCATGCGAATACGCATACGCAGGTAAGAGTTTAGCTCAGATCTTTCATCGATTAATTACGTGCACGACAGTGATGCAACAAAGGTCCGGTTATTTTATGGAAAAAGTGTCTTTTTTTTTCCAAAGTAATAATGTCCGCTGCCTTCCATCAATCTATAACAACTCCACACAAACGCTCAAGATAATGGAAAAAAAAGAAGGATCAGGTTTTGCGTGAAATTATACGACATAAATGTAAGGCACGCCGTCGGGAATAATTTTAACGCAGTGACTATTCTGTGGTCCACACCACAGAATAGAGTGCAGCTTTATTCTGTGGACCAGACCACAGAATAGAGTGCAGCTTTATTTTGTGGACTACTCAATAAACTTGCGCGCTGTGGGCTGTGCAGAAATGTTCTGTAGCCCAAGCAGCCCACCTCTCTTGACGACGGTTTTCTGTCAAAAATTGCGAGGGTTCATTCTGTGGTCTGGTCCACAGAACAGGCACTGTTAATGCCCTCAGAAGGAACTGAACCCACCCCATAAAGACTTCGATTTGCCAACGCTCGAGCTCCCTTGACAACAGCTTGTCTCGCGAATCTCAATATGTGCTCGCCGTTTTGTGAATCGCTATTGAAGACGCGTATGCGTGAAAGATTCCAATGTTTCGACATATGCCAGTATTAATATCAGCCGCAGATAAACTTGTTAGCAGCAAAACGAAGGCGTATAATGATAACAAATGACAGCGGTTCTAAAATTTTGGTGAACCGATCTATCGCGTGCGGAACACTAAAGTCACTTTCGTTTGTGTCATGTGAAAAAGTGCACTAACATTTTGCATGGGAGACTCGAATTTTGAGCAATCCTTCTGAATGGGCGCGGACATAAATCACCCGTAAAAGAACGCTAACGCCACCGCGAAAAGAAAATAATAACAAATGACAGCGTGCATAAAATTTTCTGGCCTTGATCCATCGAGTACGCAATGCTTAAGCCACTTTCGCCGCAGTACACCTGTGTCAAGCAAAAAAAAAAGCGCAATAAGATTGGCGAGAACCTACTAGTTGTCACTGGACACATCACACTTTGTCACTTAATTAGGTACACTTGCACGCGCCGTATAATTACGAGTACTTGTATGATCATCAACGTCTGAAAACTTTACAGAAACAGCTAAAGTAGCCCCTCGCCAATCTCAGTGCTTTTTTTTTTCTTTTTTGCACGACATTAATGCACGGCGGTGAAAGTGACTGAAGTGTGTCCTGACGCGAGAGATCAGGGCCAGAGTAATTTAGTAGTGTCGCCCTTTGTCGTTATATATATCATTCCCTTCTCGCGGTGGCGTTGACTGGAGATATGTGGCTGTGTTCGCACAATCGGCGGGATCGCTCAAAATTTGAGTCTCCCGTGCAGATCTTAGTGCACATTTTCTTTTTGCATGACACAAATGTACTGTGGTGAAAGTGACTTAAGTGTTCCGCACTCGATAGCTCAGGTCCAGAAATTTTTAGAACCGCTGTCATTTGTTATTATACGCCTTCATTTTGCTGCTTCAATTCACGACAAGTTTACCTGCTTTGGCATGTCAGACCAGCAAGCATGCCAAAGGTGGGCTTCGCCTTCGTATTTCGAACCTTTCACGCATAAGCGTCTTTCATCTCGCGTGCTAGGCCTGGAAATGGCCTCCTTGGTCCGGACTTACTCACAAAGCTGCGAGCGAATATTGCGATTCGCGATAGAAGCTGTCGTCAAGAGAGGAGGGCGCAGCGCTTATTCTGTGAATTAGACCACATGTGATGAGGTTTATTGGAGTAATGGTTAGGTTAGGTTAGGTTAGGTTAGGTTAGCCTTATGTAGCATATGAAGCACTGCCATCATTTTGCATTGCATTGCTAAGTTGCTGATGCAGTGCACATTAGGTTAGGTTAGTTAGGTTAGGTTAGGTTAGTTCATCTGAGCGTTGCAACAGGTTTGTCACTGCACATGGACAAATAAACGTTACGCTTAGCTCATTTTATGCTGCTGCACAGTCCTATTTTCGATCAGCTTACAGCGCAAAAAAGACGAGGACGAAGACCAAGGATGCGACGACACGAGCGCTGACTCTCAACTAAGGTTTATTCATCCTCGTCTTTTTTGCACTGTAAGGTGATCGAAAATGAACTATAACCAACTAGCCCAGATTTCCCTTCTTGCACATTCCTATTTTTGAACTTTTACAGCGAAAGCTGTTATGAGATCATTTCAACGGCCGTTTTTGGTGGCGTAGTTGTCCGCCGCCGCCGCCGCCGCCGCCGGTGTCCGTAACCACTATCGCTCGAAATAAGAAAAAAAAAACGAAATAAGAAAAAATTTCCAGGATGGAACGGGGTTCGAACCTGGGTCCTCTGCGTGGGAGCCCAGTGTTGTACCTCTGAGCCATGCCGGTGCTTGGAACTGCCTTGCAAAACGATGCTATACAGGCTTCATATCCAGAAGGAACCACATTAACATATGTAATTTCGTGTGGTAGAAGAGTGAAATAACAACCACGCACCACACAACGCGAATTCTGTAACCAGGCGTCACACAATGCGAATTGCGCAACGAGTGGGCTGTTGGATGCCTCCAACCCACTACAAGGGGCTCTGCAATAATTCTTCATCGTCATCAGGCACAACACCAACAATGTGCGCATAATGCCTTACATGTTTTTAGCGGGTACCACGGCTCTCCGTTGAATGACGAAAAATGGCATAGTGGCTGCTTCCCTACTTCACAGAAATTATGATTTGTAGCGTAGTGGGTTCCTCGCAAGTGCACTTGCATTGGTTGCCAAGGAAGCCCATGAGCCCATCATCCATTTCCTCGGGGTCTCAATAAAGTTTTCCCCCCTCTCTCTGTCTCTCTTTCTCACGTCAATGTATGTTATATTGCATGGTGGGAGCGACCGGGCGTCACACAATGCGAATTACGTAACTGGTGAGCCGTTTAAAGCTTCCAACCCATTATAAAGGGCTGAGCCACAATTCTTCGTCGTCATCAGTCGTCACGTAAACAAAATGCACATAATGCCTTACATATGTGTAGCTGGAACCTCGCTTCTGCGCACAATGTCGAATAATGGCGTTGTAGGTGCTTCCCAATTTCACAAATATTGTGATTTATGGCGTAGTGGGTACATTACTAGTGTGCTTGTATTAGTAGCCCCAAGAGAGTTTACAACGGGCTCTAGAAATGCCGCTCTTCCAGCTTTCGCTGTGACTGTGCTGCGCTTTCCGCGCAGGCCTGGCATTTTTTAGAATCAGTGTCAATTCGACACTGTTTATGATAACAAATTTATCCAACTATGAACCACCAATGTTTTCAGAGCAGGCCTACTGGAGAGCTCTCAACCAGTTGCATCGGTTGCCACCAAAGTGTTGGTGCACATATTGTTGCAGCATCATCTAATCAGAGCTTAGCAAATACTATGAAATTCGGCAGACCTGTCTTTTTTTTTCCTGCCTTTTAACACAGTCATTGTATGTTAGAAGGGTGGTAATAGAAAGGCAAAACTTCGAGCTTTGGAACATAACAGAATGGTGGTACAAAAGATAGACTCCTTTGTGAATTTTGGTTTTTGCATGCTTTTGAGCTCCTTTCTCATCATCCAGACTAAATTACCTTTTCAGGCAGAGTGCATTTGCAGCGAAAATGCTTTTGCAGCATAAATATAGAAGTCAGTGTGTGTTAGATATATGTATATATAATCTATGTATATAATATATATATTTATATATACACATACATACACAGTCAAACCCTTTTATAAGAGACACTGATGTAACAGACAGTTGAGTATAAGAGGCACCAGTGTGCCTGCATTGAAATCGGGGTTGATAAGGAAATGCAAACGTGGTACACCGCTCAAAGATACACCTCATATAAGGTCGATTCCACGAAAGATCAAAAAAGTGTGTATATTTGATGTTTCCGATTTTCCTGATAATTTTGTATGTTGTGCACATATGACTGCACAGCACGAAATCGCAGTTCGTTTTCAAATAAAAAATGTTGTCAACACAGGAAAATTCTGCAAGCGTCGCCGGTTGACGACGACCATTTTACGAAGAGTGCGTTTTCGTAAATTCGGAACCATGCTGGCAGCTACTGAAGCTATATATTACAAATATCTTTCTTTTTGGCGGAAGTAGAAGTAAAGAGGAAATAGCTCTTATGATTTCATGGAATTCTGCGCAAATTATATATTTTTAAAAATTCGAGAAAAACGCTGCGTTTTTGAAAATCAGTCAAATTTGGGACGCTATGGCTACTTCTGTGAACATCTTAGCTTGTTCATATTTGCAGCATGAATAGGCCTCTGTGTGAATAATGAAGCTCTGCATTTGTATTTCTCTAATAATTTTCAAAGTAGTAAATTTTCATGCTCGAAACACCAAAAAGAGAAAAGTGCTCATCGATTCAAAAATCTATAATAAAAAAAACCCAATCTCAATTTTGTTCAAAGTCCCCCAAAATGTTGTCAAAGGACTGCAGAATGATATTATGAAAAAACATGTTGCATCATTTTTATTAGGACAAAAGCAGAAAATGTCAAACATTGTGTTTCCAGAGCGTGGTGGCTACTGCGTAAATGACTTCTCTAGTAACAAGAAAATACAGTAACACGTCTTTTTTCTTCTCTGTGCTTCGCTAAACAACAGTAATGATCTATTATCGGAAAGTGGGAACTGTTTTGTAAAGAAAAAAAGATCGTTCCAATTAAATGCATTTGCGACACCACTTATATTCCTCGTCGACGGGCAGCACGGACATTTTCATTCCTCTGGATAATTTTTTTTAAAGAAAATGCGCTTACCTATATAAAAGCAACGAAGCTAAACGCGAAATTTGTGTAGCTGAGTCGATCATGCATTGTAAGAATGTGAGAAATCGCAAATAGCGACAGTGGTGAACGGCGAGTACCGCAGTGCAACCTAAGCACAGCAGCCACACATTGTTTGCCAGGCTTTGTCGCTCTGCACGAGAAAATGCTGGGGTGTCGATTGCGTTGGTTACACGATACATTTTTCACCACTCATCGCTCTCCCGCCCGGTCTCTGGATCCGCACAGTGCGGATCGTGTGGCCCGCGCTACAAGCCTTCGTGTAAACGGAGTAGCATGCGTAGGCAGACAGGTGCAAAGGGCGGCGCGATGGACGCCCGCCTGAGCAGACGACAGCAACGAGTACGGCTGTGCCAGTCAGCCAAACACCACCTGAGATAGAAGTTAAGCATCCAAATTGTGCTTCACCTTGATGCGATCACTGTCCTACGCTCTGAAGGTGGCTACGGGTAGGCGTTATAGCCATGACCGAGATTTTGTACGGACTGCCTCATGGTGCACAAAAAGAAAATTCCGCTGCAGCGGAATTTTCGTTATGTAGAAGATATCGTATCGAGTCTCTTTTGTGGAGGGTCATGAAGTAGGATGCGCGCTCAATTCAAGAGGGAGACCAGATCTGCCAGCACTGCTTCAAGACATACAAGGAGATGCAAAACAAAGCAGATGCAATGCAAACAAAACGTGTTTTGTCCGTGGCCAGAACGGCTGCCACCAATCTTCACGTAATCGATTCTTTTTAAACTCTGCATTGCTCACATAAGGTTTGACAACGTACACATTTGGGCCAACAAAAACCACAGGTCTTGGCGACCGCTCTCCAGAAATTCATTTCCATTCATGAAGAGACCTTGGCTTTTATACCAAGCTCTCAATTCTGGCGCACCACATCATCATAAGAGACGCATGGAGGGAATGCGTTCTTTAGCACTCAAGATATGAATTGTACTCAACTTAAATAGATGAAAGAAAAGGAGGCTACAACTGAAAGTGCCTACTGTGGACTGAGGGATGTCGAACACTGGCGTGAAGTCGCAAACCACGCAAATGCATTTTATTGGAACGATCTTTTTTTCATTACAAAACAGTTCCCACTTTCCGACAATAGATCATTACTGTTGTTTAGCGAAGCTCAGAGAAGAAAAAAGACGTGTTACTGTATTTTCTTGTTACTAGAGATGTCCTTCACGCAGTAGCCACAACGCTCTGGAAACACAATGTTTGACATTTTCTGCTTTTGTGCTAATAAAAATGATGCAACATGTTTTTTCATATCATTCTGCAGTCCTTTGAGAACATTTTGGGGGACTTTGAACAAAATTGAGATTGGGTTTTTTTCATTATACATTTTTTAATCGAGGAGCACTTTTCTCTTTTTGGTGTTTCGAGCATTCATACTGCAAATATGAACAAGCTGACATGTTCACAGAAGTAGCCATAGCATCTCAAATTTGACTGATTTTCAGAAACGCAGCGTTTTTCGTGAATTTTTAAAAATACATAATTTGCTCAGAATTCCATGAAATCATACCAGCTATTTCCTCTTTACTTCTACTTCCGCCAAAAAGAAAGATATTTGTAATATATAGCTTCAGTAGCTGCCAGCATGATTGCGAATTTACGAAAACGCACTCTTCGTAAAATGGTCGTCGTCAACCGGCGACACTTGTCAAATTTTCCTATGATGAAAAAATTTTTTATTTGAAAACGAACTGCGATTTCGTGCTGTGCAGTCATATGTGCACAACATACAAAATTATCAGGAAAATCGGAAACATCAAATATACACCGTTTTTCGATCTTTCGTGGAATCGACCTTAAAAGACGATGCCTCAGTAAGACACCTCAATAAAGACTGTGCATGTCTCATAAAGGGGTTCAACTTTCAATTGTGTGTGTGTGCATGTGGCGGTAAATATACAGGCATTGGTTAGGTTAGGTTAGGTTAGGTTAGGTTAGGTTAGGTTGGGTTAGGTTAGGTTAGGTTAGGTAGGTTAGGTTAGGTTAGGTTAGGTTGGTTAGGTTAGGTGAGGTAGGTTAGGTTAGTTAGGTAGGTTAGGTAGGTTAGGTTAGGTTAGGTAGGTTAGGTTAGGTTTTAGGTTGGGTTAGGTTGGGGTAGGTTGGGTTAGGTTGGGTTAGTTGGGTAGGTGGTTAGGTTGGGTTAGTTGGGTTAGGTGTTAGGTTAGGTTAGGTTAGGTTAGGTTAGGTTAGGTAGTTAGGTTAGGTTAGGTGGGTTAGGTTGGGTTAGGTGGTTAGGTTGGGTTAGGTTAGGTTAGGGAGGTTAGGTTAGGTTAGGTAGGTTAGGTTAGGTTAGGTTAGGTAGGTTAGGTTAGGTTGGGTTAGGTGGGTTAGGTTGGGTTAGGTTAGGTGAGGTGGGTTAGGTTAGGAGTTAGGTTTAGGTTAGGTTAGGTTAGGTTAGGTTAGGTTAGGTTAGGTTAGGTTAGTTAGGTTGGGTTAGGGGTAGGGTTGGGTTAGGTTGGGTTAGGTTGGGTTAGGTTGGGTAGGTTGGGTTAGGTAGGTTAGGTTAGGTAGTGTTGGTTAGGTAAGGTTCGGTAGGTTAGGTTAGGTAGTTTGGGTTAGGTTGGGTTTCGGTTGGGTTAGTTAGGTTAGGTTAGGTTAGGTTAGGTTAGGTTAGGTTAGGTTAGGTTGGGTTAGGTTGGGTTAGTTGGGTTAGGTTGGTTAGGTTGGGTTAGGTTGGGTTAGGTTAGGTTAGGTTAGGTTGGGTTAGGTTGGTTAGGTTAGGTTAGGTTAGTTGTTAGGTTAGTTTAGGTTAGGTTAGGTTAGTAGGGAGGTTAGTTAGGTTAGTAGGTTAGGTTGGGTTAGGTTGGGTTAGGTTAGGTTAGGTTACGTTAGGTTAGGTTAGGTTAGGTTAGGTTAGGTTAGGTTAGGTTAGTTAGGTTAGGTTAGGTTAGGTTAGGTTAGGTAGTTGGTTAGGTAGGGTTAGGAAGGTTAGGTGGAAGGAGGTTAGGTTAGTTAGGTTAGGTTAGGTTAGGTTAGGTTAGGTTAGGTGGTTAGGTTAGGTTAGGTTAGGTTAGGTTAGTTAGGTTAGGTTAGGTTAGGTATAGGTTAGGTTTAGGTTAGGTTTTAGGGTTGGGTTTGGTTGGGTTGGGTTAGGTTGGGTTGGGTTGGGTTGGGTTAGGTGGTTAGGTGGGTTAGGTTGGGTTAGGTTGGGTTAGGTTAGGTTAGGTTAGGTTAGGTTAGGTTAGGTTAGGTTAGGTTAGGTTAGGTTAGGTTATTTGGTTAGGTTAGGTTAGGTTAGGTTAGGTTAGGTTAGGTTAGGTTGGGTTGGGTTGGGTTGGGTGGTTAGGTTAGGTTAGGTTAGGTTAGGTTAGGTTAGGTTAGTTAGGTTAGGTTAGGTGGTTAGGTTAGGTTAGGAGGTTTAGGTTAGGTTAGGTTAGGTTAGGTTTGTTAGGTTAGGTTGGTGTAGGTTAGGTTAGGTTAGGTTAGTTAGTTAGGTAGGTTAGGTTAGGTTAGGTTAGTTAGGTTAGGTTAGGTTGGTTAGGTTAGGTTAGGTTAGGTTAGTTAGGTAGGTTATAGGTTAGGTTAGGGTAGGTTAGGTTAGGTTGGTTAGGTTAGGTTGGTTAGGTTAGGTTAGGTTAGGTAGGTTAGTTAGGTTAGGTAGGTTAGGTTAGGTTAGGTTAGGTTAGGTTAGGTCGGTAGGTTAGGTTAGGTTAGGTTAGGTTAGGTTAGGTTAGGTTAGGTTAGGTTAGGTTAGGTTAGGTTAGGGTAGGTTAGGTTATAGGTTAGGTTAGGTAGGTTAGGTAGTTAGGTAGGTTGGTTAGTTAGGTTAGGTTAGGTAGTAGGTTTAGGTTAGGTTAGGTTAGGTTAGGTTAGGTTGGGTTGGGTTGGGTTGGTTGGGTTAGGTTAGGAGGTTGGGTTAGGTTTGGGGGGTTTAGGGTTTAGGTTGGGTTAGTTAGGTTAGGTTAGTTAGGAGGTTAGTTAGGTTAGGTTAGGTTAGGTTAGGTTAGGTTAGGTAGGTTAGGTTGGGTTAGGGTGTTGGGTTAGGTTGGTTAGGTTAGGTTAGGTTAGGTTAGGTTAGGTATAGGTTGGTTAGGTTAGGTTAGGTTAGGTTAGGTAGGTTAGTGTTTAGGTTAGGTTAGGTTTAGGTTAGGTTAGGTTAGGTTAGGTTAGGTTAGTTAGGTTAGGTTAGGTAGGTAGGTTAGGTTAGGTTAGGTTAGTTAGGTTAGGTTAGGTTAGGTTAGGTTGGGTTGGGGTGGGTTAGGTTGGGTGGGTTGGGTTGGGTTGGGTTAGGTTGGGTTAGGTTGGGTTAGTTAGGTTAGGTTAGGTAGGTT